>NC_056741.1:63782551-63950740 GCF_019279795.1 Protopterus annectens | reverse complement strand
CTTGCTCAACGTTGCCCATTGGTTAGCTCGTTTGCGCGGTGCGCAGCTCCGCGCAAACAGGGTACGCTGCTTTAAGCCTCATTTGGCCATAGGCATGCATATTACGCTTAGCTCAGTTAGGGGCACATAGATTTAGCATGTTAAACCACTGCTCAGCTACGGGCAGTCATTTTGCACCAGTTAAACCACTGCTCATCTACGGGCACATGTACTCACTCTGTTAAACTGTAGCTCAGCTATGGGCATATCTTGCATTTTACTTCTTTTGTTACGTCACATGTCTTCAATATAAATGGGCTATTTCATTACATTTTACATAACTTGTGGTTTTATGTGTACATATTTGTCAAGGACTTGTTTCCTGCTTATTTTGCAAAAAAAAAATTTGGTGTTGTGGGGGCTCGAACCATGAATGCCTGCTCTGCAGCCAACATCTTTACCGCTACGCTATCGCTTCCTGGCTTATTTTGCATATTTAGTTCTTATATGCTTTCCCACTGACTGCTAACTGTAGCTGCGCTATGGGCACGCCCGCGCAAACGAGCGCACTCATGGTTAAACATCTTTACAATTTAAAAAAAATATATAACATTGTTCATTTATATATATTTTATGTTCATAGTCTGTGGGGGCATGTGTTGTGTTGTGTTTATTCACATTTCCGTGGACTCTGTTGTGGGTGTTTACTTTTGGCACTTTTACACTTCTGGGGGCGTGTCCGCTTGCAGGGCTCGGCCTACGGACACGCCCCCTACTGTCTTACATGGACCGTGTTAGACTTAGGTGTGATTCAGCATGCTCTCATGAATATGCAAAGCATGCTGACATCACTCCGTTTAACTGCAGCCTCCGTGTAAGAGTTATAACTCTTACACGGAGGCTTCGTGAATCCTGGGGTATGTCTTTGTAGTTTGTCCTTTTCTTATTACAAGTTCTGTAATGAACTTCAATGTTGTTTGTGTAAAGGAAAATTACTAAAGTTACAATAAACAGTATAGTGTTTGTAAACACACTAAAATTTAACAAGCGCAGTTTCTAAATGATGACTATATTATTCTGCTGTCAGTTTAAAAATATGAAATATGATTTGAAAGATCTTTCCAGAAAGTGCCATATGGACTATCCAGTGCATTGTTTCATGTACTTAAATTTGGCAAGTGAGGAAAAGTTGTATTTTTGCATTATGTGTAATCTTAAGCTTGCTTTGCCATTCTATTCTGAATAATAGATGTTTTGCCTTAAACTGCTTTCATAAGTCAGTTAATTTACTGAAGACAAACTAATATGGAACCATTTGACAATTCACTCCCAGCATGGGCCATCACTAGGCCATAGTCAAATTCCCTTGATTTAACATTCCTTAGGGTCCTAGTTACATCATCTATTCTGGTATAGGACAAATAGCTTACAATCCTTGTTCTTGTCCAGTTTTTTAGGAGTATGCATTCCTAACTACAGTATCACCTATGACAAAAACATTTCCCATTGTGAAAGCAAATATAATAAGCCTTATGGATTAACTCTGCTTTTCTGCTGACTCTTGAGTGAGCTGTGTCAATGTACAGCATGTGTGAGTGGAGAACGAGTAGGTATTGCCTTATATGGTGGAGGTTGGAATCTTTTAGAGTACTTTCTAACAGATTTTTGCAAAATTATCTTTATATCCTCAGCCCAAGTCATGGGCTTAGTGGTGAATTGTTATCAATATGGTTTTGTGGAGGTATGATTCTTACTAATAGCTGGTTGATTCTGTAGTTTTGCTTCCATGTTTCCTAAATATGTATAGCTCTGACAGGTTATACTATCAACAGGCAAAAGCACTGAAAGGTTGGTGAGAAAAATGCAGTTGCTACATGGCCTCAGAGCCCCTAATGTGATAAGACATGGGGTGAGAGAAGACTGATGAGTCATTCTGTCAGAGGATTGAGGACAAGGGCTGGTCATAGTATTCACAGTCTGGAAGGAGACTATTATTATAGACTCTGGAGATTTATGGAAGGCTTATTTCAGATGATATTCTAAAGTTAAGTTACATGGCATCTAAAGTAGCATTATTTAGTGAAAAGACATATTCCCTATGCTCCTTCTCTAACAGGGAGCAAATCAGTAGTATTAATCCCAAGCTTGATCCTAAGAAGCTGTTCTCAGGATTTTCAGTGATGCAATCACTCAGAAGACTAGGAAATAATGTCCTTCTGCTTATTTTCTCACCAGGAGCAAAACAGAAGTTCTAATCCGAAACTGATTCCTGAGAAAGGTATCACAGATTCTCCAGTGATCAGTAGTCTTGTTTGAGATATTGCAAACTTTAAACGTAAGTTGAAAAGAAAAAAGAAAAAAGGGTTAATGCGCTGTGCACTGCAGTGTGTACTATGGGAGTAGGAAGATAGGAAAAGTACAGTTGTGTAAGTTGCACCTACCATAACACTAGATGCTCAAATTCCTCACTGCTAGAGTAGCCCTTAGGCTATATTGGTTGTTTCCTGCCCTATAAACAAATAGCCTGCTTCAAAAAGTTCTGGCATCTCCTACTCCTTCGCTCTGACAGTTGACTGTCTAATCCTATGGAGAAAAATCAGCAGTCATATTGAAGCATTCCTCAGGACATCCTTGCCCATACAGTGAGAGAACAGCCTACCATCCTGAAACAATCAACCAATATTAACAACAGAACATATAAAGTAGAAAGCAAACACAAACCTACTTTACATCCCAACTACAACTATATACAACTGTAGGGGGATGGAGGGTGGGTGCATCTACTGCAGCAATGAGGAATTATGACTACTGCTATGGGTAAATGCAACTTATACAACTGTACTAGATTCATCCTTCCCACTTCTGCAGTAGCCCTTAGGCTATATGGGCTGAATTCCAAAAACTATCCAACCTGGTAGAAGGACAAATATGGATCCTGGAGCCCCTGGAGAATATCCTAGCAAAGTTTGACTTGGACCTAAAAAAGTAATTCAGTTAGTAATGATTTGTAAAAGTATGTAGAGAGGACCATGCAGCTACCTCTAGAATGCCTCTTTTCATAATGCCATCGAAGAAAACAAGGCTTGAGTGGAATGCGACTTTTGATACTGCCTAGAATGGATTTGCCATGGTGGGGATAACAAAACACAATAGCAGAAGACAATCACCTGGACACTGTCTGTTTAGATGCATTTTGTCTCTCTTTTGCCCCTTGATAAGAAATAAATAGTTGATCAACTTTCCTAAAGGGCTTAGTTCGGTCAAGATAGTACCTGGGTTTCCTATGCATGTCCCGAGTATGCAAAAATCTGTTCTTCCTGTTTTTTTAGGTTTTAGGTAGAAAGCTTGGAGATAAATGGGTTGATTCAAATTTAACTCTGAGACCACTGTGGGCATAAATGAGGGGGTTGTCCTTAAAGATAGCTATCCCTATGGAAAATCAGACCGAGTTTGGCTACCATGACAGCTTGCAACCCACATACTCTTGCAGATGTCAGAGCAGTGATGAGTACAGTTTTCCAAGACAAAATCCTTAAACTGGATTGATGGACAGATTCAAAAGGTGACATGCTCAATTTTTCCAGCACATAGCTGTAATCCTAAAGTGGAGTAACCTGTTTATGGGCAGATCTCAGATGTAAAATTTCTTTCAAAAACTGTTTGGCAACAAACAGAGAGAAGAGAGAGAGGAGGTTCCATGAGCAGACATGCTGAAATGCCAGCAAGATAAACCTTTATAGAGGAAAAAGCAAGGCCAGGGGAAAGTAACTCACAAATATTTGAGCACCGGTGGTATACAATCCTCAGTAGGACCCTGGTTATTGGCTAGAAAGAAAATAAACATTTGCTTCCACTTATCAACATAGGCTTTTCTAGTAGCAAGCTTTCTTGCTTCATTTAGTACCTACTGCATGTCTAAATAAAAAGGTGCCTAAAAGGTATTACAATTAAACCATCATGACAGTCATTTGAAGCTGCTTGATACTGGGGTGTATCGAACTCCTCCCATCTTGTGTGAGTAGATCCAGACTATGAGGAAGGTTGTGGTAATTGTCCATGGCCAATTCCTTAAGAAAGGAGAACCAATGTTGCCTGGGCCAAAAGGGGATCATCACAATTATTTGGGGTATCCCTTTGAATCTTCAGAATTACCATGTAAAGGGTGAAAATGCATAAAGGAACATTCCCTTCCAAGGGAATTAAATGCATCTATTTTCCATGCTTGCTTGTAGGGAACCTAGGAAAAAAAATACTTGTCCAATTCTCCATTTTGAAAGGAGGTAAACAGATCTATTTCAATTCCTGGAAGCTACTAGATCGTCTCATTCAATTTCTATTTGTGACAGTCTTTCCTGGTCCTGCTCAGCTTGTCTGCCACTATGTTCTTCTCTGACAGAATATAAGCTGCTTAGACATTAAGGAATGCTGAAGAACTAGCTCCCAAACTATTACGGCCAGCCGCATAAGGAGGTACAATATCGTAACTCCCTGCTTGTTTATATAACACATGACTATGATATTATCTTTAATCACTTGGAGAAGTCCTGAGGACCAAAGGTGAGGGAGAGACTTCAAGGCATGTATCACAGCCAACATCTCTTTTAAAATGATGTCCTTTAGTCTGTCTGAAGGATTCTGTAGGCCTTGCACTTTAACTCCTCTGGAAACTGCTCCCCAAGGATAATCTGGTGACAGACTGAACTGGGGTCTGAAGAGAGAAGGAGAGATCTGAGTGCAGTTGAATTTGTTGTCCCTACCAAAGCAGTTCCATTTTTTAAAACTTAAAATGGGAATTTGATACTCCAGAGAATGCAAGTGCTGGGTCTCTGTGTTTTTTTAGAAAAGTACAGTTGTGTACACTTACTATAAATGTAGATGTTCAAGTGTATTCACTGTTGCAGTCATCACACTTGGGTTATCTGCCTGCAGGTAGCCCTCAGTTGGCCCCGAATACCAGAGTATTTGGATTTCTGCGTCGAATGCTGTCGCCTCTTCCATGATGTCAGGTCGTCAGGGGTATAAAACATGCAGCCCACGCCATTACATCAGTTTTTCTTGCCCCAAATGTCAGAAGCCCCCAGAATAATAAATATTATATGGTGTGGAACACCCTTAGTAAAAAGTAAATATCACTGCCATAAAAAATATCCATAAAGAGGATAGGTAGAAAGGATGGAGAAAAACGGAGCTGGAGGGAGGGAAACCAGGACTGCAACAGTGAATACACTCAAACATTTACATTTATGGTAAGTGCACACAACTGTACTATGTTCTTTGTGTTTCACTGTTGCAGGCATCACACTTGAGTTGATTCCCAAAGCTGAGGAAGGGTCGAGGCAGTAAAGAAGTGTTAGGGCTGGCTAGCAGGCCTTGTAAACTGCTGTAGCAAAACCAGCTCTGGATTTAGAAAAAATATGTAAGTGGTAATGCTTGGCATAGGTGTGTACAGAACTCCAGATTGCAGCTTCCAGGATGTCCCTGGTAGGGACTCCCCTGAGAAATGCTGTAGAGGTGGAAGTAGCCCTAGTGGAATGTGTTCTGATCCCCTGTGTGGTAGGCTTTCCATGGTGCTTGTAGCAGAAATGTATGCAGTGTGCTATCCATTTGGAAATGGTTTGTTTTGAAATGGGATTGCCCTCTGACCCTGTAACAAAGCTGACTAGCAGCTGGTCAGATCTTCTGAAAGGTTTAGTCCTGTCAAGGTAGAACCTGAGCTGTCTGTGCACATCCAAGGAGTGCAATATCCTTTCCCCTTCATTCTGAGGATTAGGGAAGAAGGTTGGCAAATGGATGGATCAGTTTAGAGCCACACTGGATACCACCTTAGGCATAATGGATGAGTTAATCCTGAGGGAAACTCTGTCAGCATGGAAAATAATGAAGGGTTCCACAGCCATTAGTGCCTGTAACTCAGACACTCTTCTTGCTGAAGTAATGGCTAGAAGCAGGGCTGTTTTCCAAGAGAGGAATTGTAACTCTGCTGAATCAGCAGGTTCAAAAGGGGGATGTGTGAGCTTTTCCAGTACAAAGTTAAGGTCCCAGGCAGGGGTGGGAGCTCTCCTAGGGGCCTTAAATTCTTAGCCCCTCTTAGCAACCATTTGATGAGAGGGTGTGAAAAGAGAGGTGGCTCAGTATTATAATGAGCTGAGATGGCAGAGACATGAATCTTAATGAAGGAGAAGGATAGGCCTCTGTGGAGCAGCTCTGCTAGGTAATTAAGGATTAGAGGTAAGGATGGCACAGCTGTCTCCTTTCCTTGAGACTGATTCCAAGGACAATATATTTTCCACTTTTCAGCATAGGATTTCCTAGTAGTAGACCTTCTGGCCTCAAGGGTGAAGTCTAGCACCTGTTTGCTGAGGGATGCTGGTGGTGTATTCATGGGATAAGCCAGGCTGCAAGGTTCAGGGTTTGCAGCTGTGGATGCAAAATATGTCCCTCCTGCTGGGACAGCAGGGAGGGGGTCTGATGTAGGTGCCAGGGTGGCACTGCTGTCAGACTGCGTAGGAGTGGGTACCAGTGCTAGCGTGGCCAGTCTGGAGCAATAAGGATTGCCCTTGGCCTGTCCTGTTTGATCTTGAGTAGTACTTCTGAGAGGAGGGGCAGAGGGGGGAAGGCATAAATTGAGAGGTTTTCCCATGTGAAGGATAGGGCATCCACCTTTCAGGCCCTGTTGTGAGGGTTCCTGGTGTAGAATTTGCTCAATTGGTGGTTCCCGGGGGGAGGTAAAGAGGTCCACCTCCAATGTCCCCCACTTCTGGATTAGAAGGTTGAATGAGTTGTGCTCCAATTTACACTCATGTGGGTCCAGTAGATTTCTGCTTAAGTCATCTGCCAGTGAATTTTGTTTGCCTGGCAGGAATTGAGCTTACAGGTGCACTTTGCTGCTCAAGGCTGTGTTCCACAGGGCCATGGCTAACCTGCAGAGTGGGTAAGAATGGGTTCTCCCCTGCTTGTTTATGTACCACATAACTGTGGTGTTGTTTGTCTTTATCAGGAGCTGTCCTGGAAGGATTAGGTATTTGAAGGCTGTCAGAGCATTCTTTACAGCTAGCATCTATTTTTGATTGATATGCAGGAGAATTTGTCCTGGGCTCCATTTGCCTTGAATGCATTTGCCTGCCATGTGAACCCCGCATGCATAGTCTGATGCGTCTGTTGTCAGGGTTTGGGCGGTGAAGGGTTGAGTGAAAGGCAGTCCCTTGTTGTGGTTGTATGCTTCTGCCCACCAAAGGAACACTGCCCTTAGACAAGGTATGATAGGAATCACTGTTTCCAGGTCCTGAGAATGTTGACACCAGAGACTTTTTAAGTACCATTGAAGTTTCCTCATATGCAGTCTTGCATATGGAATTAGCAGAATGCATGAGGCCATGAACCCTAGGGCTTGCAGTATTTTCCTTGCAGATAGCTGGGTTTTGGTAACCATTAGTTTGAAGTAATTTGTCAAATAAACCTGCTTTTCTGGAGTGAGGAATGCCATCTAGGAAGTTGTGTTTAAGCTTGTGCCCAGGAATACAATTTTTTGACTGGGCACCAGTTGTGATTTCCTTTCGTTGATGGTGTACCCCAGTGAAGTTAGGAGTCTTTTTACAAATGCCAGGTGCTGAAGTAGCAATTCCTGACTGTCTGCCTGAATCAGGAAATCATCCAACTATGGGCAAATTTGAATATTTTTCTGCCTCCAATATGCAATGGCTGGAGCCAGGCACTTTGTGAATACTCTGGGCACAGTAGATAAGCTAAACAGAAGTGCAGAAAACTGATAGTGCATAGAGGCTGCCCTGAAACGTAGATATTTCCTGCAAGACTCCCTTATGGGGATATGCAGAAAAGCTTCTTTTAAGTCTAGGGTGACTAACCAGGCATCCTTATCCTTGGCTAGCATAGGTAGAAGCTGTTGCAGTATAAGCATTTTGAATTTTGGGACCACCAGAAGGGTGTTGAGAATTGATAGATCCAGAATAGGGTGCCAAGAGCCCTCTTCACTGGGCACCAGGAATAGTCTGGAGTAGAAACCCTGCCCCCTTTGTTCTGCTGGAACAGGTTGAATAGCCCTGATATTGAGAAGGGAAAGTACTTGCTTTTGAGCCTCTTCCCACTGGTTTGGAGGAAGGTCTGGCAACCCGCTTGGGGTTGGTAGTGAATAGAAGTAGAATCTGTATCCCTGGGATACAATGTTTAGAACCCATCAGTCCTGAGTAATGGACATCCAGTTTTTTGCATGAAGGACACGTTTTCCTCCTAGGGTCGCAAGCAATTGGGAATGGCTGGGAAGGATAATTGAAAAGTCATTGTGAACTTTTTCCATAAGGGGGTGGCTTACCACTCCCTGTTTTTGAGGTGGGAGCACTCCATTGTTTAGATCTTTGCATACCCTGAGACTGTAATCTTGATGGTCTGTTTCCCCTGGGTTTGGACTGAGAAGGCCTGGAAGGGGCTGGAAAGAACTAGGTTTTAGAAGGCCAATGCCTACTGAATCTAGGTGGCTGCACCTGTAAGAAATGTTTGACAGTTTGCATAGTTGTTGCTTTTTCCTCCATCTTTTTAAGAACTTCTTCTGCTTTGGTGCCAAACAAACGGTACTGATTTAAAGTACCGTCTAGTAATTTTGCTTTGACATGATCTGGCAAGATTTGTTCCTTCAGCCAAGCATGCCTTCTCAGTACGGACACAGAGACTGCAGCCCTGCAAGATGCTTTTAAGGCATAAAAACCACACTGCAAAGTATGTTTACTAACTTGGTTTGCCGATTGCATTAAATCTTGTAAATCTTTATTTTCTGCACGATCTGGAAGCAACACCATTTTTTTGTTTAATTAGTTCCATAATATGTTGCTGGTACTTCAACATGTGAAACTGGCAATTCAAAGCCCTGATGGCAAGAGTTGTAGAGGTATATACCTTCTTACGCCATCTGTTTAAAGCCCTTGAATCCATGTCTTTAGGAGCAGGGTTTTTAGCTGTCGTAGCCTTAATGCCTTCAGGTCCCTGGGAAATGGTCCCTGGATCGCAGTAGGATTCTTAAAGAGAAATCTGTGAGAATCAGGGACTCTGTAGTACCTGCCAGGTTTTCTAGGGGCCGGTGGTAAAGTGTCAGGAGTAAGACTGGATTCCATGAAGACATCATCTACAATCTCCAGGACAGGGGGTATAGCTAGAGGCCTGTGCTGAGGCAACTGTAAAAATTCTCTGAGTCTCTTTTTGGACTGAGGATAGTCCTGGCATTCCCAGTGGAAATGCTCTTTTAAAGTATGCAAGGTTTCACCAAAAGAAAAATCCTTTGGAGGGGAGGCAGAGGGAATGGACCCCTCTGCATCTGAATCCTTATAGGTAGATAAGGGTATGTCCTGGTAATCAGAAGGGTCAGAGTCATCGGACTCCTGGTCTGTAGAATCAGAAGAAAACTCAATTCTTTGTCTTTTAGCATGGGAAGGCTTCCCCTAATTAGAGTAATAAGGTCTTCAGCCATTCTAAACATTTGTTTTTGTGGCATGGGAGCTTGAGCATGCGCTTTGGTCGTCGGATTTCTAGGCATAGTGCGAACTGTGGGCCTGTGAAACTCAGTAGTTTTAGCTAAAAATGAAGTTGTCAGTTTAATATGAACATCGGTAGGTCAGAATCCACCCTCGGAAGCCGGTGCCTGCACAGTGGCTCCAGACCCATCCAAGGTAGAGACATCCGCAGGTTCCATAGTCAAAGAAGCATTTTGCAGCATACTGGACTCCGAATGGGTCTCAGTAGAGACCTGTGAATCTGTAGAAGCGGGTATCAGGGGCTGCAAAAGTGCCTCACTGAGTACCGGCTGACTGGCAACTAGCTTAATGGAAGTGTCGTCTGCAGTTTTTGACCTACGCAGTCTGTCTCTGTCTTTATTTTTACATTTTTTCAGATGATCGGTAGTTGGATGGCTTATCAAAGCCATTTCGGAATATGGATTACGAAAGCGAAAGAATTTAGTGACAAGGATAGCCCGATGACGAATGGTTCAGGCATTAATCAAGGCACAAAACCGACAGCGAGGGACATCGTGGTCTGGGCTTAAACAGGTGATGCAGTAAGAATGAAAATCTCTGTGAAGTATTTGCTTTCCACAGGCAAGACAATTGTTAACTTTTTCCTGACATCGGTTAGAGCAAGAAAAAAGGATCTCCAATGGGGTACTTAGCTTTAAAAGACTTCAGGTTTGAAACTCGAAAAACAAAACTTTCAGGAAGCGGCCGACCGGCACTTGCAAACTGCTTCTGCTTCTGGCTCCTTCACGGCAAGAAAGACTGATGTAATGGCTTCGGCTGCATGTTTTATACCCCTGACTACCTGATGTCATGGAAGAGGCGACAGCATCCGACGCAGAAATCCAAAGACTCTGGTACTCTGACCAACTGAGGGCTACCTGCAGTCAAATAACCCAAGTGTGATGACTGCAACAGTAAAACATGAAGAACATTTACTGTATGGTTCTCATGTACAATCTGACAAGAGGTATCATGAGAACTGCAGAAGTCTGAGACTGAAGAAATTCAGGAAAAATTTCAGATAAAGAGCCACGATAAAGATCCACCTTGTCTTGTGTTAAAAATGCCTTCTGAAGAGGAAAATCCATTGGTCATCCCAGAAACATAGTCCTGTGAGATTGAGTCTAGAAGGATTTTGTAATATTTATCTGGAATACAAACTTGTCAAAGGAGACATAACCCATGTTAATGCCTATTGACATTTGGATAAAGACTCTGCAAAGATAAGCACGTTGTCCAAATAAGGAAAGATGTGAATGCCATTCAGTCTGCAATAGGCTATGACTGGGGCTAGACATTTTTTGGATACCCATGGAGCTGTAGATAAATCACAAAGTAAGGCAAATAACTGATAATGTGACTCAGAATCAGAGAATCTTAGAAACTTCCTGAAGGCTACGACTATGGGAATATGGTAGTAAGTGTCTTTTAGGTCTAGAGTTACCAAATAATTCATGTGCAGAACGAGAGGTAACAGGTTCTGTAAGGTCAGTATTTTGAACTCTGCAACTTTCACATGAAGGTTTAGAAAAGAATGATCTGGTACTAGTCTTGCCTCTTTGTTTATTACCAGAAAAATTCTGTTGTAGAAGTATTTTCCCCTTTGACACAAAGTTACAGATTCTATGACTCCCTGGGTCTGTGAAGGCAGAAGAACCCGAGGAAAATTTTCTTTTTGGTTTTGAGCATGTGACTGTATTCCAGCGAAAGAAGGTTTTTGTACCCACTGCCATCTGTAGTCCTCCTGCACCACTTTTAATACCCAGAAGTCGTAAAACAAAAGTTATGTATTCACCATAATGATGCATCTGTGTTGTCCAGTTTCATTCTCCCTCAACTGATGGGTTGTGGAACCAACTCAGCTGCTTTTACTAGAATTCATGGATCCAGTTCTCGAGCTCCTCCCTTTACCCATAATGGTCCCCTCCCCTGGTATACCTCAAATAGAGTTTGCTGCTACAATAGTAACATACATGACACCATATTATAATAAAGAAACAAGATAAAGACATACAGAAAGACTGGAGCTCAAAACAAGGAACAGGTAAGTTCCCAAAAGAACATCCCTTAGGCCTCACTGGGAAGGCCCCCCCCCTGTTATAGAAGGAAGTAGTAGTCCACAAAAATCACAAAAACTGGTAGGTCAAAGAAAAGCCATAAAGAAGATAAAGTGGACTATTGAGGATAAGAAATCAATTATGTGTTGTTACTATAGGCAAAAAAAACAGAATTTTCAGATACAAGATATACAAAATGATTAAGAGATAAATTAGATGACAGAAAAATACTTCCACAAGAAAAGCTGTCAGAAGTCTCAAAAAATGTATTCATTAATACAACAGATTTGTGAAAAACAGTATATAGATCAAGAAACATTGATCCGTTTGGAAGAAGAAGCATCTGAGGAAATGTAAAAATATAAACAACAAAACATAGAGATTTTTGAAAAGTATAAAAAAGAAATATGGACATGGAAAAGAAAGAGAGATTTGATATGATGCAATATTTATGCAAAGGAGAAAGCCAAATTAATCAATATAAAGAAAGCAGCCCCAAAGATATTCCAAGAGAAATACAGGCAAAGGCATCCAGATATGGAAAATTTCAAAATAAAGAAAACAATATCACAAAGATGGAATGTGGAAAAGAAGATTAGTAAAGTAGAAGATAAAAAAATGGAAGGTGAAGTTAAGGACTGCCTGGAGAGTGAAGGATGTGGTGTAGAAGGTCTAAAAATAAGTTATGTACCTACCATAACGTTCCATGTTAGTTGTCTTCATCTCGCCTTCCTTCTTGCTGTTTGGGTTCAGAGCCAATCCTTGGCTCCGACTCGGCCATCTTCTATAGCTCGAGAGCTGTTTACTGGCTCTAGGCTACCCCTTATTCCAGAATGCCCAGCATCAGCTACCCAGATCTCGTTTGTGATAGTGCACACTAGACATACGTAGAGTAACCATTTACCTAAAAACTGGTTGTCCAATACACCTAAACAAGGAAAGAGTCATAAATTACCTGGCATGTGAAGTAATAAAAGATGCTCAGCCAGTGAAAACAAAAATAACTCCTCTCAATCCTCTAGGAAGGGGGAAGGAGGGAGGGATGCAAGAAGGAAGGCGAGATGAAGACAACTAACATGGAATGTTATAGTAGGTACATAGCTTCTTTATGTTAAGTTGTCCATCTCGTCTTCATTCTTGCTGTTTGGGACAGCGTCCCTAGCACCTAAAATCCCGGGTGGCTCATTGGAACAGACTCTTCAGAACAGTAGAACCAAAGGAAGCTCTGCTCTGGGAGACCATATCCACCTTGTAATGAGAGATAAAAGTATGATGGTTTGCCCAAGTGGCAGCTGCACAGATTGAGTCTATGGGCAACCTAGACTGAAAGGCTACAGAGGTTGCTAAAGCTCTAGTAGAATGACCTTTTGGTTTAGCTGGTAGCTCTTTATTTCGTAACTGTTAAATAAAGGCAATAGTATCAGATAACCTTCTAGATAAGGTCACCTTAGAAACTGGAAGGCCTTGTTTGTTGAAAGCATAAGAAAAAAATAACTGGTCTGACTTTCTTAGTTCCTTAGTTTTATGGAGATAAAAATGCAATTGTCTGTGAACATCCAACTGGTGGAGCTTGTATTCTGCCTTGTTGCTGTGATTGGGAAAGAAAACTGGGAGATCTAGGGATTGATTTCAATTGTTCTCTGAGCAGACTTCAGGAATAAAGGATGGATTTGTCCTCAGACAAACTCTGTCCTTGTGAAACACCAGGTAAGGAGGATGAACACATAGTGCTTGAAGTTCTGAGACATGTCTAGCTGAAGTTATAGCAACCAGAAAAAGTATCTTCCAAGAAAGAAATTTTAAGGAACATGATGCTGCCGGTTCAAAGGGAGGCAAAATTAAGGAAGCTAAAACTAAATTGAGATCCGAAGGAGGAGGAGGATCTCTAACTGGGGGTCTAAGAAGAGATGTTCCTCTCATAAAGGCCTTGCAGAGCTTATGAGACATTATGCTAGAATTAAACATACCGATATGAAAATTAGAAATGGCAACTAGCTGTACTCTAATGGTAGCGAAAGCCGCACCAGACTGAAAGAATTTCAACAACAAATGCAGCAGCTAGTTCTCCCTACTTCCTCTTCCAGGTCAATATACCCAGAGATACTCTAGTCCACGATTGGCCTCAGGGACTCCTTTACTCTTTTCCCCCTTTTCCCCTAATACCAAGACTCATACAGAAAGCAAAATCATTGGGTTGCAAAATGATCCTCATTGCCCCATATTGGCCTCGACAGATATGGTTCCCATTCCTGCACCTCCACCTTCTGGATCAACCGTGGATTCTGGACCCGGTTTCAGATCTTCTGATTCATCAGTCAGGTGGGTTGCACCAATCCCTTCAAACTCTCCAGCTCACAGCTTGGTTACTCCACTTCCAACTTTAGCCAGGCTTTCCAGTATCTCCCCAGCAGTCCGTGATGTTATTGTTTCCTCACATAAGTCTACTACGAGGAAAATGTATGCTAGTAAATGGAAATGTTTTTCTTACTGGGCAGAATCTAGAAATTTGGAACTTGAGACCAACGACTGGTGTCAAAACCATGGCCTTAAGCTCAATCCCAAAAAATGTGTCGTCATCCCCTTTGGGAAAAAAATGGTTTCCATGAATTACCACATCGATGGTAGCCCACTGAACACAGAAGGCATTATAATAGATATGAGAACACAAGTTGACAGCAACCACTCTTTTGACCACCACATTGCCACTGTGGTCAGAAAGCCCTTCTATGTGGCACATCACATTACTAAGGGTTTTGCATCCAGGAAGAAAGAGGTCATTGTCTCCCTCTACTCTTCCCTCATTAGGCCAATCATCGAGTACAATGCCCCATTTGGCATGTACCTCACTAGACACCTGCAACAGCTGGAGAGGCCAGAAAAGTACCTCACAAAGAGGATCTTAGGCCTTAAACACTTGTTCTATATGGACAGACTCAAAAAACTTCAGCTATTCTCTGTCTCAGATCACCTACTTAGGGGTGATCTCTGCTTGACTTACAAAGCCATGTCTGATCCAGCTGTATTAGAAATGCTACATCTAAAGAAATCCCAATCCCTGCTCACCACGGGCTCCAGAGACCTCAACCACATTACCACAATCAACAGAACATGCTGGAGGGACAGGTTCATAACCCAGAGACTGCCCATGCTATGGAAGAGACTTCCCATACATGTCAAACATAGCACCTCACTGGCCCTCTTCAAGAGAAATCTTGATGAGTGGATGAGAAATAGAAAATTTACCCAGAGATCACTCCACTGCCTCTACTCGACAGAGACACTGGGAACTAAGGTCAAGTGGCACGATGCCAGGGTAATCCTATGGGCTAGGCTTGTAAAGGCACCAGGGCCATTAGTCTAGTACACACCTATGAACCTATGAACAGAAGTGGCTTTAAAAGCTGAAGCATCTGTGTACATTATTAGTGTGTAATACATAATATACCCTTTACATTGGGACTGACCTTATGACATATTTAAATAAACAGTAAAATTGGCCATAAAGAGATATTTAAACCTGGTTTTTAATGAGAAATTGTAATGGTAATGAATCACAGCTTGAACAGTATTGCACATGTTTAAAGCAGAAGAGGTACAGCAAAGTTTCTTTAAAACATGCTACTTTATTGAGATGCTTTGGATGCCTTTAAAAATATTTTTTTGCTGTCAGAGTTGCTACTCTTACTGGCTATTGTACGTGTGGTAATATTTTATCATATGGCACTCACTCCACTGTGCTTGCCTACAGTGATCAGCTTGGTCTGTTGTGCATTAGTACACAAAGTAGACAACATTGCCATTTCACAGTGCAGAAGTGAATGTCAGTCAGAACACCTATAGCAGTGATTGGTGAGATTTTTCCAGTTTCCTGAGATGGAAAGGTTGATTCATATCTTGCATATCCTAGACATTGTTCTTCGGGAAGGCAAACACTCTCTTTTAAGGATTATGACTCCTCTCATCTGATGTGTTGTTTACTTGTGCTATCTGTTAGGGCCTTCAGATCTTAAACTTGTTATTTGTTGGCATTGTAGGCCTACTGCCTATTAACTACCAGAGTCTCTCTCGGGCAACTGACACATTCTTTCCCCCATATGCTGGGACAAGAGACAACAAAGATGAGCCAGTATTTAGACAGCTATCGGGAGTTGTTTTTTTTTTTTTCCATATGGTCCAAACCCATAGTGCATGCCCAGTAACACACTTAGGGTTCAGCATATACTGGGAATC
The DNA here is from genome assembly GCF_019279795.1 of Protopterus annectens. Taxonomy (NCBI): domain Eukaryota; kingdom Metazoa; phylum Chordata; order Ceratodontiformes; family Protopteridae; genus Protopterus; species Protopterus annectens. Next base: position 63,934,959 of record NC_056741.1, on the reverse strand, counting down.
AGTGAGAGTAGGTCACTTACTAACTCAGGTTATACAACTTCTCATGAACAGCTTTGTCCCTTGAAGCCAGTTCTCCCATGGGCTTTTCAGAGTCTACCACAAATCTAGTCATGGGAACTGGTACCCTGGTCATACACTCCTACTTCCCAAAGGAGAGGCAAGCTGGCAATATATTGCCACTCCTCTCCTCCCCCATGTCAGCAAGTGCCAAGGTGGCTAATCAAACTCTGTTAGCATGACTCATAGTCAAGTCTTTATGCTTCTCAGGCAGTGGCTCTGACTGCCTGAAGATTTTTAACAGTTATTTGTTTTTTTTTTTTTCTTACTAGAGGAGTCCAGGTCTCTAGGATTAAGTGGAATGCCAAGTTGACTGCTTTTCCTTTTCAGATGGTATTCAAGAATGGTAACTGTGATAGTGATTGGCCTTATTCCAAGTTGCTGTTTGCCATAATTACTGCTTTTAGTCACCCAGAGGCTCCTGTCTTTGCATGGCCAAGAATAGCCTCTGACAGCCTTCTGTTGGGTATGCTTTGTGTCACAATGTTCAGGGTTTTTTTTTTTTTTAACTGTTAACTGCGAACTCTTGCTGAACTGCAGATGTTTGCAGGGGATGTCCAAGTACAAAACAGTCACATACATCACCCCCCCCCCCGGCCTCCACTAAAAATAGGTCACAACCTAGTGAGACAACCAGGAGACCAAAACACAATGAGCCACAGAATCAAAAGAGTTCTAATTCTGATAACTGGTAATGGAGTACTGCGACTTTCTGGCTTTAAATTATGAAGTATTGCTTTCAAGCACACATGAACAGATGTCATTGTGTGATGTAGTCATTATGACAAGAGTTTCAAGAAAGTTGTGAACCCCATTGTTTGTAGGCTTGTGGGACTTAACAGAGGTGAAGTAAACTGGTGTCGTACTCAATACTTGGCCCTTGCCACAAGGAAGTCATTAGAGTGGCGTTTTATAATCCATTGGGTAACTGTAATCCATACTGATACCAATGCAAAGCCTAAAATAAGTTCAAGAAACACCCTGACTTTCAGGATTTACAACACTTATGGAGGGATACCACAGCCATTAAATGTGTGGCAGTCCTGACTGTGGTTGCTCTTCTGTGGCTCTTTACATGCCTGCCACCAGTGCCTTTGTGGTGTATTAGTGCAGAATAGTTCATTTGTGAGAACTAACCCCATTTCTTCTGTCAAAAATATAGTGTAACAAAACATTACATCCATACCTCTCCACCTCTTACAGTAAGAAATATGGACAAAGCCACAGATGATGGTGGGACAAAGGCCAAAAAATATGGAGAATTTTTTAATTTTGCTCTTACAAACTTAGAAAGTAGATAGAATAACGGGTTTTGCATTATCATGCATTTTCTGAGGGGTATGAAATCTGAAACTAAATTGTCAATGATTTACTAATAATTTGCTAGAAAATCTCTATTTTATGAAAAATGGACCAAAAATAGGAGGCAAAAAATCTGTACATTCTGTGAAAATCTGTACAGTTGAGAAGTATGATTACATCACAGTATGGTTGCCACTACAGATGTCGGGGTAAAGAACAGATGTGTCTGATCTCAATCAGGCCTGTAATTTCATCCACTTGCCTAGAAAGTAAAAAAAGCAGTCTGTATTTGAAGTGTTAATTAGAAAATGTGAACAAATATAAGCAAATATTAAGGTGGATTTCCATACGTTTTTAATGATTATATCAAGAGGGGGTGCAGGAAATGCGGCAGGAAGAGGCATCTACTTTTGTGAAAGAAAGTTGTTCAAGAAAATAACAAAACCATCATCTTTTAGGGTAACAGATGGTCAGGTACAGTTGAAGTTAACTTCCTCAGGATGCTCGGGAAAAGGCAAAGGCAGAATGGCCTGTTCAGGTGGACAGGGCAGACATTTACTAGAAGGCAGCGCACATATATAGTCTATGAGGAGTACAATCGAACCTTACCATAATGTTAGCTTTTGGAAGTGGATGAAAAGTAATAGGAGTAAGCTATTGAAGAAGAACTCCACATTATTATCTTTGGTTTCGCAAAAAAAAGGAGCAATGGTAGTATCAAAAAAGAAAGGCATTTCTTGAAATTCTACAGTGATGACAGAAGACGCTGAAAAAGAGCTGTGAATACTAGACACAAGAGCTAGGGCCATATATAATTTTCCCCAAGTGAACTTGGACAATTGTCACCAGTGACTGGAGATCCTGTTGCAAGGTTGTTCCACATGATTTGAGGGTCCTACAGAGGTATTACAGCAGAAAGCAGTTCCCAGAGGTGCTTCATATCCTGTTAGTTATGCATTTCAGCTGATCACAGTGCCAGAACACACAGCAGCAACTTGCCTTCTTCTAACATGTTCCTGATAACTCATGTATGTCTGAGAAAAAGAAGTTATGTACTCACCATAACGTTCCATGTTTGTTGTCCATCTTCATTCATTCATTCTTACAATGATGGGTTCGGAGGCGATTCTTGGCTCCGACTCAGCCGAATACATAACTGAAAGTCTCAAACCTGGCTCATTGCAAATAGGTATCCCACAATGCAGTGGTGTAATTCCCCAGATCATGTTTGCTACTACTGAATGAAATGTAAACTATATACATATATACAAATATATATATATATATATATATATATATATATATATATATATATATATATACACAAACAAATATATACTATACCAAATAGAAGGAGAAACAAACTGAAACAAAGAACTCCTGAAGGTAGTAAAAACATCCACCAGGTCCACAAGGAGTCTTTGGTAGAGGGAAGGAGGGAGGGTTCGTAAGAATGAATGGTGAGCTGGACAACAAACATGGAATATTATGGTGAGTACATAACTTCTTTATGTTATGTTATCCTATCTCACCTTCATTCCTACAATGATGGGACAGCATCCCTAGCACCTTTTCACTGGGCGGCTCATGAGAGTACACCTTTAAGCACTGTGGAACCAAAGGAGACCCTGTCCCTGGAGGCCAAATCCACTTTGCAATGCGTGATAAAAATATGAGGAATGGTCCAAGTAGCTGCTGCACAAATATTATCCATAGGAATTCTGGCTTGAAAGGCAGATGACATAGCCATTGCTCTAGTGGAATGAGCCTTCACTTTGAAAGGTAAATCTCTGTGATTTGTGGCATAGCTGAATGTAATACAGTTAGAGAACCAATTGGAAAGAGTAGTTTTAGAAACTGAGCTACCCTTTTTGCATCAGAGAAGGATACAAATAACTGGTCAGATTTTTTCAAAATCTTTGTTTCTATGCAAATAGAATCTGAGTTGTTTATGCAGGTCTAGTTGATGTCATTTGCATTCTGTCTTGTTGCTATGATTAGAAAAGAACAATGGAAGCTCTATAGATTGATTTATGTTATTTGGAGAAGAGACTTTGGGTAGGAAAGATGGATTAGTTCAAAAGGATACCCAATCCTTATGAAAAATCAAATATGGCGGTTTAATAGAAACAGCTTGCAACTCTGATACTCTTCTAGCAGATGTTATAGCCACCAGAAACAAGGTCTTCCAGGAAAGGAACTTGAGATCTGAAGATGATGAGGGCTCAAAAGGTGGTAACATCAGGTGAGAGAGAGAAAAATTTAAATCCCAAGGAGAAAGGGGTTCCTTAAAGGGAGGTTAATAAGGAGGCACCTTTTAAGAAGGCTCTGCACAACCTGTGTGACACTAAATTGGAGATAGAATCACCAATGTGGAAATTTGATATTGCAGCGAGTTGAACCCCTGATGGTTGCTGCAGCTGAACCTTGCTGGAAGAGTTCCGCCAAAAATTCCAAAATAGAATGGATGGGTGCAGAAAAAAGATCAATGTTCCTGTTTTGAGCCCAAAAAGAAAACCTTTTCCATTTGTTAGAATACAGTTTTCTACTGGAAGCTTTATGACAGGACATTAAGACATGTTTAACTGTAGGGATGAAATTGTGAACCCTGACTAAACTGGGAAGTGGAGCAGCCAAGCTGTCAATTTTAGGGTGTGGAGAGAAGGATGAAGCGCCCCTGACATATGTGTCAGTAGGTCTGGAACTGGGTCCAGTGTCCAAAGCTTCTCCTGAAGATGAGGTCAAAGGAAGGGGAACCAAATTGGCGAGGCCAGTAAGGAGCAATGAGAATTATCCTGCTTCCCAAGTACTGTGCTTTCTGAATGACTTTGGGTATGAGAGGAAACAGAGGAAAAGCATACAGAAGTCCCGAGGGCCAATCGTGAGCAAGCGCGTCTCTCAGTGTCTCCACCGGAGGGGGGTATTAGGGTAAAGTAGTTGCTGCACTTGGCATTCATGGAAGTGACAAACAGATTGCAGCAAGGCAGATCCCATGTTCAGAAAATCATTTCCGCTACATTCTGATTGAGTGACCACTCGTGAGGCATTAAAATTACCCTGCTCAGCTTGTCTGCTATCACGTTGGACCTCCCAGGAATGTGCATTGCTATTAGAAAGCACTGGGAAGAAACTGCCCATTGCCAAACTCTTAGGGCCTCTCGACAAAGTGGGTAAGATCTGGTCCCCCCCCCTGCTTGTTTATGTACCAAACCACAGACATATTGTCTGAATGTATTGCAATTGTCCCTAGAGGGAGAGAGTCATGAAGTGCTTGCAATGCAAGAAGCATTGCTCTCATCTCTAGGACATTTATATGCAAGTGAGCCTCATGTTCTTGCCATGCACCTTGGACTGTTCTTCCCAGATAATGCCTCCCCCATCTAGGAAGCATCCGTGGTCACCATAGCTTTGGGTTGTTGTAGAACAAAGGGTCTCCCTATGGTCACATGAGTGGAGTGTATCCATCATCGTAAGTCGTTGTTGCATGATTCCATTATTCTGATCAGGTGAGACATAGGAAGCTCTTGAAGTGACCATTGGGAGAACAACAGCCATTGAAGGATCCTCATGTGCATTCTGGCTAGAGGAACCAGTGTTATTGTGGAAGCCATTGTTCCTAGTAATCTCAGAATTATCTTTGCTTTCACTTTGGTCTTGGGAAGGAGATAAAAGTATCTGCTATCTGAGTGCTACAACTCTTTCTGTTGGAAGACATGCTACCATAGAGGTGCTGTCTAGATCTAAGCCTATAAATGTAATATGTTGACAGGGCAACAAGACAGATTTTTGAAAGTTGACTGTAATACCCAGCTGATTGCAAATGTCCAAAGTTAGATCCCTGGCTTGTTGGAGTAGATGCTTGGTGGTGGCAGATAAGAGCCAGTCATCTAGATAGGGAAACAATCAGAATCCTAGACGTCTCAGATGAGCCATGACTACTGCCATGCATTTGGTGAACACTCTAGGGGCTGTAGTGAGACCAAAGGGCAGAGCTCGGAACTGGTAATGACTGGTTCTCATCCGGAAGCGTAAGTACCTTCTTGATGTCCTGTCCATTTTTATGTGGTAGTAAGCATCTTGAAGGTCTATCGAGCACATCCAATCATCTTTCCTTAAAAAGTACAGACTGCAGTGTCACCATTCGGAACTTTGACTTCTTGACAGATTCATTTAATTTGCTTAGGTCTAATATGGGCCTGCAGTTCCCTGTTCTTTTTGGCACCAAAAAAATCTTGAGTAAGTTCTGAATCCTATTTGGTCTGCGGGGACTTCTTGGATGACTCTTTTGTGCAGAAACTTTTGAATCTCTATAGTTGCTTGCTCCCTTAGATTGGGTGGAACATCTGGGATTGTTCTGGTCTGTGGAACAGGATTGGAAAACGGAATGGAGTATCCTCTGGATATTATTTCTAGTACCCATTTATCTCTTGTGATAGTTTGCCAGGCTTCTGGGTACATGGATAAACGTCTCCCGACTGCCTCCAGAGTAGAGCAGTCGGGCCTCCTTTCAGGAGCGCTGATAAGGGTGTCCGCGAAAGGAATCACAGTCACCCAGGTTCTGTGGACCCCCTCTGCCTCTGGGGCAGCATCTACCATTATTGCCTCCCCCTATGCCCCTGAGGAAGAAATCACCTTGTGCATCCTGGGAAAACTCTCTGGGATGTTTTGAACCACATTTTCCCACTCTTCTTGCCTTTAGGATAAGGTCTTGAATGTACGGAAAAATGTACTCCACTGGTAGAGAGAGTTTTTCCTTCCTGCTCGCATCAGGTTAGAGTGTCTTTTACTTTGGGTCCAAAGAGTGAGGAACCATCAAAAGGAGCGTTAGTAAAAGTAGACTTAAAGGGCTCCGCAAAATTGCACAAGTGCATCCAGGAGTGTCTCCTAAGGGGAAACTCTGGAACCCGCTGCGCTGCTCACTCCATCTACTGCGTATGCCTCATGAAGGAGTTGATGATGGAATTTAAGGTGGACAGCTGGGAGGAGACCTTCTCATTCACCCCCACAGCTAATTTAACTTGTAGAGTATATCCTAGCTCTTTCAGGAGATCTCTTTGTAGCCTTGTAAAGTGAGATAGGTAGTTCAGCGATCGGAGTGAAAATGTCACTGATGAAAAGACACGCTTCCCGTATCTGTCCATCATTTGAGAATCTTTATTCAGAGGATGAACAGATAAGGAAGTCTCTGAAAGTTCCTTCTTGGTGGCTGCTGCCACCACCATAGCATCTGCAGGTACCCCCTTAGTGAGGAAATCCTTTCCCGAAGGAGCTGACAAGAATTTATTTGGCCTTCGAGGGACTGGTTCCATTGTGTCAGGTGACTCCCACACCTTTCGACTGACTAGGTCCATTAGCTCATCAAAAGGCAGAGACACCCAGGAGGTTGAAAGTTGAGATCCAAAAGCCTTCAGGTACACTGGCTCCTCATCAGAAGGGGTGGTGGCCTGCCAGCCACCTTTCTGCTTCAGGATCTCTAGAATATCTGCAAATGAGATATCATCAGAGGATGACCTTGGGGACCCTTCCAACTCATCGACGTCATTGTCTGAAGTGCTAGATCATCTGGGGAGTCTACGTGCTTCCTCTTGCAAGTTCTCTTCTGAGGTGTCTCCTCAGAAGGATATTCTAGGGAGGCCTCGGAGGAGATGGGTTCACCCATTGGGGGATCCTTAGTCTCTGGATCTTTGCTGTCCTGTGGAATGGGTGGTGCTGAAACAGTAGCTGGTGCCTGTGGGGAACAAGTGCTAGTATCCTTCTGTGGGGCTGAATGGGTAGACAAAACACTCCTTATTAGCTCGATCCTGCTGGCTCTGAAGACTCCCTCAGCTCCGAGGAGACAGAGGAAGGCACCAGAACCAGCGGGATCATACCCAAGACCAATGTAGGAGCTGAGCTAACCCAGGCCAACGCTTCGAGGGGTAGGCTCAGCACCAAAAAAAAAATTGGGGCTGAGAATCCCCCCGGCATTGACTGGGGAACCCCAGTTCCCAGACTCTCTGGACGGTACTGAGAGAGTTGGAGAAGAAGTCGGCTCCGTGAACACCGAAGGGGGTTTTGGAATTGACAGATCCACAGTAGGTGATACCAAGCACTCTGGCTCCAAAGGTCCAGCTTGGCTCAGAGGAGGAACAATAGTGGGTACAATTGGCACAAGTAGGCACAGTAGGCTCTGAGACCAAATGGGTGGGAGCCAAGAATAATTTAACTAGTGCCAGCGACTTCAAGAGTTTGCACACCACACGTTCCACATCATCATCTGATAAGCTCCTGGTGGACCTGGAAGATGGGGATGGAGAGTGAGACCTGTGCAGAATTGAAGATTTCAGTGTCGGAGGAAACCAGTGAAATATCCATGGACCGGCTCCAAGAAGAGGTATTTTGTGGCTCTGACTTTGGAGCCAAAGGACTAGGCTTGTCAATTAGTATGACCTTCGATGGCTCTGAGGACTGTGGAGCTGAGGAGGTAGTGGCCTTAGAGATTTTTGGTAGCTTGACTGGTGGCTCCGGCTGAGCTGATGTTGCAAGTGAATGTCTCTTCTGGGATTTTTCCTTTTTGGAAGAAGGAGAAGAGGAAGAGGAAGAAGAACTATGGATAGCTTCCTCAAAAGTTGGCTTTAAGAGCCCTTTCAGGATCAATTTTGCTTCTCCTTTCTTGAAGTACCCTTGCACTGAAAGAATGACACAAAGTACAATCTTCCTGTAGATGAATTGCACCAAGGCAATAAACACATATAACATCTCCATCGGTGATGCACATTTTTTGTGAGCACTTCTGGCACTTTTTAAAGCCTGAAGGCTTATGTTCCCTCTCTTTTGGGTCTTTGGACATAATAAAGATAAGACCACAAAAACAACAAGAAGAAAATTTAAACTATTGAACTATTAAAGCTACACTTAATAGTAACTACAGGAAACACGAAGGAGACAGGCAATCAGGGAGAAAAATAGGGACTCTTAACTCAAATGGCCCCATTTCCCAGACAAGACAACAAACTAACTACAAGCCCTCTAACTTAAATGGGTGAAGAGCTCTCTAACTTAAACAAGCTACTAATAAACTAGACAGACAAAAACAACAACCACTACAAGGGATACAGTTAGGCCTACAAGGCGATGGCCAAAAGCCATGCCAAATGGGGATAAAACTATAACTATTTAACTGTAATGCAATAAAAGGTACAACGATTTAAATATAATTGAATACTAAGCTATCTATTATAAAACAGAACAGTATAGAGAAAACATAAAAGAAAATTTGTCACAACTTAGCCACGGCCAAGATGAGCGCATCCAACCCCGTAAAGCGGTAAACGAGATCTGTGGAATTACACCACTGTATTGTGGGATACCTACTTGCCACGAGCCAGGTTTGAGACTTTCAGCTAGGTATTCAGTCGAGTCAGAGCCGAGAATCACCTCCGATCCCATCATTGTAAAAAAGAAGGCGAGATAGGACAACATAACATCTCATCTTATGGAAGATGTGTGCATACCTGGGGGATTACATTGTGTTTTAAATTGTATCTTGATGCCGAATTGATGCTGCTACATTATCAGATGCAGGGAGCTGAATATTTTGATGACTGTACTTGAGTGTATTTGACAGCTGTGTAGAAATGCCACAATATGCTGTAAACAACAGTCAGTGGCACCCACAATGCCTGCCTTCCATTTGGTGAAGTGCTTTTTTGATGTGACTTGCAAAAGTGGTCTATAGGGTACACGTGTAAGGAAACCATTAATTGGTAGTCAGATGGCAGAATGTGGTACTGATATTAGCTGTGCTCTATTAATTCCATTATATTGTCTTGCAAGAGTTTCTCATGTAACAAGATGTTTACTAATAGAGATATGGCCTCATATCTCCCTATGCTGAATGTGCTAAAATGTTCATTGCTGTGGAATAGAAGTTGCACAAATGCGCAAGTATACATCTTTTGAGCTACTTTCAGGTGTCCGGTCCATGTTTAGATGTAACTGTTTTGTGATACAAGCACCAGGTGAATATTACTGTGCATCTTCAGTTTAAAAACTGGTTTTGTGATATTTATTAAACATCATCTGATGCTATTGTTAAGAAGCCTGTAAATATACTTAGCCATTGCCACTGACTTAGGGTTCTAATGCATATGCATCACACTTCCTTCTTCATCTTCTTCATCTTCTTTTGCTGAACAGTCAATTGAAGTTATTCACTGAGGAGTCATGATGTCTGCATAATCAATTCATCTCCTCAGCGCGATACCTATTAACTTGGCTTACCTCTTCCTGTACTGAAAGCCAGAGTCATTGTTATCTACAAGGCTTCCCAACTTATGCACCTGTAGCTGCTGAGATACCTGAAAGGTGTCTTATCTGCATTTCTGATCATCCTTTAACTTTAGAGAAACTCCTATAATCTTTATGCAGTGTTCCTGACATGGGCTGTTTGTACATTTGTTAGCTTGCCTATACTTTGATGTTTCAGCCCAGCTGTTTAAATCCAAAACTGCCCTTCATACTCGAATGTTAAATGCTCCACCCCTTTCTTTTTATTTACCCATTGCCCGTCCTTGTGGTACATATGAGCTAATGTTTATGTAAATCCTACTAGGTTATGTCATCATAATTGTTTTGTTGATGTTTGTCTATAAATGACCTTTCAAGCTTGATCCCTGCTGCAACAAATCATATGATGATAAAAATACAGCATAGTCACTGCTAAACAGCGAACAGCTTTCTTCTCTAGTCTTGTCATTCAAATGGAACAATAAGAAACATTCAATGCTGCTATTTCTCCCCATAAATACAGATGACATCTGCCTTGCTATATGCATTAAATAAGGTACTCCCACATTTAATACAAAGTTGCAATTGCTGTGCAATGCCACTTTCTCATCTCATTCTAACGCTGAACTTCTCTCTTGTTTTGTTTCTGGACAGCCGTGTGTAGAGGGGCATACATATGTATCTATTTATTACAAGTGTTTTCTTAAATCTTAAAAGAAGTACACTGCTTATCTAAAGCTCTTCACGGGAAATGGGCTTGTCAGACATTTTTCATGCATTTGTACCAGATGATACAACATGCACGCATATAACCAAGCTGAAATTACAGAGGGTTCTTTCTCTTTATACTGTGCTCTTCATAGGAATTAGGTTTTTGAGACATTTTTTCATGCATGCAAATAACCAAGCTAAAACTGCAGAGGGTTCTTTCTCTTAATAGTTTGCACGTCTAGCATGTAAGGGAAAACTCTTGTTCCATTAGCAAATGTGGATATTGTTAGTAGATGGGCATCAGGCTATATCAAGCTGGCATGTCATCTATCCCACTTTGTTGTATTGACAAGCTATACCAGTAGCTTTGTAGGACTGACAGCAAGAGTTACATAATTATGAGAATGAACTGGTGCTATTTAATGGTGAGAGCCACGTGTAGCTGTATGTATAGGGTCAGCCTGGTGGTGATAGCAGCTGTTGCTTTTACTTACTGAACTGTTGATTAACATATAAGTGTAGCGTTATATATACACTTTCAGCCATGACCCTGTCCTCTACGATAAAACCAATGGACATCCAAAATAAAGTCAATTAGAAATATGCAATAAAATTCAAATGAAACATCAGTGTTATGAAAAAATTAAAAATTTCAAACATTTTGAATTTAATAGTAGGCAGAGCAGTATGTAGGACAGTGCTGTGCAAAATTAATTACAGGATTAAAAACGTGTATACCATTACTGGCAACATTTTGCAGTAAAAGTGCACTTTGAAGAACATTAATGTACAGCAAGTTTGTATAGCCAAACGATGATATGGTATGAGATACAGAAGATGCTTTACTATGCTATGTTAGGCCAGTACTCATTTTCAGTTTCAAGTAGTTGTTTGTGCAGGTGTTGCCATATGAGATTAACAGGGGAGGCAGACAATCCTCTTTGAGATCAGTTATCTTACTGATTCAGTGCATGAAAAATCAGCAGTACGAATACAAAGAAACAATAAACTGTACAACATATGATAATCTATGGGCCATAATTCCATGTATATATATTTGTTTCCATTTGATGATTTGGATAGTAGGAAAGTACAAAACCTCTTTTCAGCAGAGACCCTGGGAGTGAAGTTGTGATGATGTGAGGTATTGCCAGCTATGCCAGGAAAAGTAGGCCAGTGGATGTGTAACATATGCCAGCATAGCTAGCTAGAGTTTTGTAAAGACTTATATGTCATTTGCATCTCAAACTGATTTGTGCAAATGCTTGTGCTGAAAATGTATTTGTGAGGTTTGCTTGTTTGAAAAAGTATCAACAGTGGGTCCTGCTGGACAGACAATAAATATACATGCATGTAGTAGCTGATTAAATGTATGCACTGTAACTGTTGAAATGAATATATTGTAACAGAGGATACTGGAAGAAAATAGGTTACTCACAGTCCAGCTGCAGCTAACTTTGAAAAATGTTCTGAAATTAAATTAGCTGGCTTAGGCCATAAAGACGGTATCTTACAGTTCTCAATGCAGCCAGAGACAAAAAGTCTGTATTAGGAAGCTTTCTGTATTGTCTTTGAGGTAAACTAATTGCTACTCTGGAAGGGTGGAAGTTGGAAATTGCTTTATAACTTCCAGAAGCTGCAACAGATCTTAGCAAGCTCTCTGTGTATTATTGATACATATGTGGTAAATCCTGGCAGCTTCTAGCCTGGGGGTAACATGGTAACCAGACATCAGATGAGCAGATGCATGTGATGTCATTCTATAATCCATTGCTAAAAAATTATGTGTTAATACTAGCCGAAACTGAAGTCTTAAGGCAGTCTGTTTTCGAAACCTGACACAGAAGGATCATTCACGCACTTCATCCTCCCTTGCTTTAGTAAGTAACCAGGGAATAGTAATTCTTTAGATCACTCAGGAAAATATAGTGAGTTTAGTTAAGTACTGTTTTCTGTATTTGTGTGAATCTATTCATCGGTGTTATTTTAATATTTCCTGTGATTGAAACTCTGGTGTGTACTGTAAATAGATATTTGGTATTTTCATGTTCTTTTATTTTTATTATTAAATATATTTAAACTTCATTGTAGATGGTCCTTTAGTGAATATCTGAACCTCTGAGAGTACTTCTATCTATTTGGTAACTCTGTGGCCACTCCTGAAAGCCTTATTGCACTGGTCAAACACTACCATTTGTATCAATATTAATTTCACTCAGTATAATTGGGTACTCTTGTAAGAGCCTTAGAGTAGTTGACTTTGAATGTCTGGTGGCAGTACGTAGCTTATAGTCTGGGCAGAATGGGGCAGAAGGGGGGCATAGCTAGTAAATCTGTGCCAGCCTTTCCCAGGTTTGTGTGTGTGTGTGTGTGTGTGTGTGTGTGTGTGTGTGTGTGTGTGTGTGTGTGTCACCTGCTTGGAGCAGGGACATGCAGCACTGGTTTCACAGAGTGGGTGATGGAGGACTTGGCTTGGACACTCAGCTGAGGACTCAACTCTATAGCTGTGCCAGTGGGGAGTCTTACTGGGGACCTGGAGGGAGACAGAGAAAGAAATCCAGACCCCAGACTGAGTGTGTTCCTGTGTGCTCTTAAGGGAAACTGTGCTTGATGCAGAGAGCTGCATCTGGATATACTGTGTGTATCTATTTTTGTTCCAAGTGAACGTCCCGCTCTATTGTCAGTGGTGAGTATTCAGAGTTCTTGATTACTGGCCTAGAGTGGGGTCATCACGGTTTCTACATGATGGCCATCTCTGCTTGACATTTTCTTTACCAGAAGAACATTGATTTTGTTTATTTGACTTTTTAGTGTAAGAGGGAAGCATATGAGATTTGTATTGGGGTACATGTCATATCTTAGAAGTTCTCTGAATTAATTTCCTTCTATCAACATATTGTTTGAGAATCTGGGTAAAAGAAGATCCAAACAATACCTCCTTATCTAAAGTTGAATCCAAGTTTTCAGCCTTTACCTCACCAGCAAACATTTAGTTGCATGACAAAGCAAACCTCCTCAACACTGTAGCAGCAGCAGTGGCTATAGACATAGCATCTGCACAATTATACACACTCTTGAAAGCATGTTTAGATGCCTAAGAAAGTATAGAGACAGTTTGGTTCAGGAAAAAAGATTTCTTCTGCAGGAAGAGTGGAGGCTAATTCCTTCAGATTGTCCACATGACATAGCATAAATTTCCATGTGTATACCTGGCAGTTCAGAATTCTGAAGGCGTAAGTGGTAGAAGACAGCACTTACTTATTTATACTGTCTAAACTTTTATCCTCCTTATCAACAGGGGAAGGATTGATTCTGAGCACCAGTCTGTTGCCATTATGAGACACGGTGGAAATGGCAGCAGGGTCTGACTTAAGCTGAGAAAAAAAAATATTAACCACACATATCTTATACCGTTTACCTGCTTTTTAGGGCCTGATGGCTGTGTATCAGGATGACTACAGGCAGCATTCAACGCATCCTCTGGGTCAGGCAATATATGAAGTTTGGATGTGGAATGACATATATCCTTTTGTAACATATCATAATATCTCCTCATTTCATGGGGATATCTATTTGTTCCAATAAAAATACCTCATTCATCATAACAATAGTCTGATTAAATACAAATTCCACCAGAGGAGGATAAGAATTAAAGTAGTACTTGCAATCAGAGAACATGGCTTGGGAATTTGTAGAAGAATTCAAAACCAGAATCATTAGACCCTGTTTCCTCAGGCATAATTTGACATGGAATGCCCACTGCAAAGGTTTCTGTGTGCCAGGACTTACTGCCTGTAATGCCTGTCTAGTTAAGATAAGGAACTCAACTTTTTTAATAGGAATAACTTCATCACAGAAACACTGTTTAGCTTTTTAATTTTTCTTAATGAGAGTTCAAGCAGAAGTGGACCTACTTGAAGGAAGGACACCTGACTGATCTAATGACCTCTTGCCCTGGTTACCCAAAGAAGACTCCCCCAGACTGTCTCCCTGACCTAGAGAAGATGGCACACTCCCAGTTCATGCAGGAAAAAAACGATTACAACCATACCTCTCAACCATACCAAATTCATCAATATTTCCTGGTTTTGAGGACAAAATAGTGGGGTTCCATGAATTAGTGAGTGGCCCCTTCATATCCCAATTTTTTTAATTCTGGGTGATTGTTTTTTTTTTGTCAGGGTGTCATGTCCCCTTTTGTGATACTCTATTGTTTTAAAGCATGACTTACTTAACATGGCTACATTGTATACCTTCTGAACGGGTGCTCTTTGCGTTGTCCTTGCATGGCACATTACATATCGTTAGTGGTGCATTAACCTAAATGAATCCCCTAAGTTAACTAACTATATCCCTGCTAACATATCCTTCTTAAAAGTAGACTGTACCTCCTTTCCTTTAACACCACCCTAGCCACGAAAGGTCACCACCTTTTATACAATGTAAGACTGGCAAAAATGCACATAATGTGTGATGTAGGAGGTTGTAAGGTATACTTTAATTGTGGGGCTACCTACTTTAACAGAAAACTTTACTTTACATTTTGGGTTTCTTCTGCGTATTTCTTTTAAAGTAACCAGGTATGTAGTATGCTTTGACATGAGTGACTGTGAGTCTTTCTGCCACTGACATGATATGCTCTCAGTTTAGGGGTGTGGGGCTCTAGATGTGATGTGGGAGGGTTCCACTGAATTACTTGGAAACTACACCAGGTGGATGGCTGACTGGTTCTTTTTGTGTTCCGATGTGTAGAGCTGCAGGCATTTACAGCAGTTTGTGATGGTATTACATAAAATGCAGTATTCAGTCATTTTTGTAGGCGTTGTATATTGTACAGTGAGTCCCACACTCTGACCTAAAAATCCCTGGCAACAGTGGAACCTAGGAGATGAAAAATACTACATGCTAATAGATCAACTGTATAACTAACTATAGCTTTCAGTTTCAGTCATAGTTTCTTACCTTTTTACCGAATAGAGTATGGTCATATAGTTAATAGTAAGGAATCTCTTTACAGGTTTGGGAGAAAGGATTATTTGCTTAAATTGTTTAGCTAGGCTAGCTTCAGTCATTTACTTAGGTTTTGTATTAGCGTAAGTTTTCTGAATGATATGAAGTCTGAAAGTCAAATGTCTGCCGTTATTTTCTCACTTCAATCCTCAGTGATTTGCCAGAAAACGACACACCTTAGGAGAAACAGAACACAATATGAGTCAAAAATCTGGACAGTCTGTGAATATCTAGAATGTTGAGAGGTATGCTGGTAGAGAATGCTCTTAGAAACTTAAAAAAGTTGTTAGAATAACAGGATTTGTGTTAGCATGCATTTCCAGGATGATATGAAGTATGAAACTTAAATACATGTCATTATTTAGTGACGTAAATCCTCACTGATTTGGCAGAAAACCTCAATTTTTATGAGGAACAGACCAAATTATGAGGGAAAAATCTAGACATTCTGCAAAAATCTGATCAGTTGAGCGGTATGATTATGACTGCTGTAACCACTTCTTAAAGAATTTGTGCAGCAAATAGTGATGTCTGAATCATTTGGTTGATAGCAATCTAACAGTTTTTCACAGCAAAATAGTATCTGGTTGTAGTAGGCTACTTACAAAAATGTGTATTAACTGCCAGCATTGGTGCCACAAATGGAGGCAAGTCTAAACTGCTAACATAAGAAATCCAGATGAAGCCTTAAATAATTGGGGAACAAAGATCCAAACATATGGACAAATTTTAAATATTGTTCTTGTAAAGCAATGGGTTTTCTGTTAGCTTGCATTTTCTGAAGTCTGAAACTCAAATGCACATCATTATTTAGTGACTTCAATCCTCTGTAGTAGTTTGCACAAATTTTAAGAGGAGCACCCCAAAATATGAGGCAAAAATCTGGTCATTCTGTGAAAATCTGGATATTTGAAAGATATGATGCTTTCCGTTTGTTAAAATGTTGGCATCCCACAATTCCATAGGAGTGGCCGAGGTTACATAATTATGCATGCAAATTTTATGTTAATCAGCATTCATATTTTAGCAAGTTGTACCTATTTTACACGGGCCTTTGTCCAAATTTTTGATGTTTCCAGGTTGAGAGTTATGATTACAAGAAAGGAAGTTAGAGGGGAAAGTGAAAGGTCTGAGGAAAGTAAAGTTGTGTGAGTAAACTTGCCGTAACCTTAGATTGAATGATCACTGCTGTAGTAGCTGCATCTATAGGGTTATACCCTACCAAGGATATAACAGCTGGATATCTTCAAAGTTTCAGGGCACCTTTCATAAGCTCAAACCATCAGGTAGTTCAAGTTGAGCGGTCTAAAAACACAAGTTTGAGAACCAAGCCCTTCAGAGGTTTCCTGCCTCTGAAGATAGCACTCTTCAGTGGACTTGCAAAAATCAACGGTCAGCCTGTGTTGTTCCTTTGCTGGGCAGATAAGTTCCCTTTTGGGAAAAACCCTCCACATTTAAAAAAGTTATTGTTTTAGTATACCTTTTTGCTTAGGAAAGCTGTTTTAATCATGAAGTTTGTGTTTTAACAGGCTGTCACTAGACGTTTCTGTACTCTTAAATGGGAACACACTTTTGTTCCTGTCTGTGTTTGCAAATTTGTAATATTTTCTTTTTTTTTGTGAATCTCATCACATGGGCTATGTCTGCACATGGTCTATAGTTATCAGTATGCTACGCCAGTACACAAACTAAAATAAATAAACAGTTTAAAACTAGTGAAAAGTAGATACAAATGAAAGTTATGTACTTACCATAATGTATGTATGTAAAAACTGGGAATCAAATCCTGGACTTTCTGCATATTAGACAGATGTACTTACCCCTACACTACAGAATGACAGATGTGAGCTGTCTGATTTTCATCTGGTTCAACAAATGGGTTGTTGGATCTGACCTCAGATGTACTTACCCCTACACTACAGAATGACAGATGTGAGCTGTCTGATTTTCATCTGGTTCAACGAATAGGTTGTTGGATCTGACCTCAGATGTACTTACCCCTACACTACAGAATGACAGATGTGAGCTGTCTGATTTTCATCTGGTTCAACGAATGGGTTGTTGGATCTGACCTCAGCATCATCTCTGAAGCTTCATGGATCCAAAGCTGTGACTCTTCCCCTACCCATAGTTCCCTCCATTTTCTTAGTACCTCACATCAAAATTGCCCCTATCAACTAGCAATTTAGTAATCTAATCACTGTTTCAAGGTTAATTACTAACTTGATAGGAAGCATGTAGGACAGAATCACAATCTGATAGGACTGTTCACAGCAAGGTGCAAGTGAAATTCATTCTGTCACCAAAAGTCAATAAATGGTAATCTGGAAGGAGCAGAAGGGAGGGACGTTGAGCTGGATGAAAATGAGACAGCACGGATCTATTGTCACGGTAGATACATAATGTTTCTATTCAATGCTGTCTGTTTTTGTCCAATTCAACACATGGGTAGGTTCCCAAGCTGTTTTACCTGGGTGTTATCAACGAAGGATGTCCCTGAGAATGGAGGAATCAAAGGAGGAATGTAATCGAGACTGTGCATCCAATTTATAATGAGGCAAAAAGGTGTGAACTAGTGGAAAAGTTGTAGCAGCTCAATCATCATCAGTCAGAAGTCTTTTCATAAAAGCTGTTGAAGTGGCTATTGCTTTTATGGAATGAGCTTTGGGTTTCACTTGCAGGGGTAAGTCCTTTTTAGTGTGTACAAGAACCATCTTGAAATACCTTAGAAACTGCTTTGCCCAATTTAGATCTAGAAAAGGTAATGAACAATTGGTCAGATTTCCTGCAGAGTTTCATTCTATGAAGATAAAATCTGAGTTGGGCGATGTATTGGTTGAAATTAGCTTTAGATGCCATCTTAAGAAGAAAAGATGTATTAGCTCTTTACAGCTGAGTGACGTCTCCAGGTGTTTCTGCAGTTACACCCTACTGCTCCTCTAGGCGTCAAATATTGCCTGTTCATATTTGCATTAATAATTCCAAAACCATGTTACATACAAGTTATCGGAAAATTTTATCTTGAAGCATACATGATAGCAAACACAATTGTATTGATATATGACCTCTGTCAATGGGTATTTGTTAAAAATGTAAGGTGATAACTTCAATTTTTAAATGTTGAAGCCACACCCACTAGGAGTTAAAGGTACACACTCAAAAGAGCACTACTGGTGGGAAACCCTGTCTTTGTGGAAAATCAGATAAGGAGGTTTGCAAGAAAGGGCCTGCAATTCTGATATTTATCTGGCTGACGTAACAGCCTCAAGAAAAAGTGTCATCCAAGATAAGAACTTCAAGTCTGCTGCTGCTGGTTGAAACAGAGGCTTAGTTAATGACTGGAGCAAAATAGTAATATCCCATGGATGGACTGGGTCTCTGACTGGCAGTCGTAGAAGGAACGTTCCCCATTTCCCCCTCAAAAAAGTCTTTAGACACTTTTTGAGATGCAGTGGAAGTGCCTTTCTGACCTATGTGGAAATTTGAAATTGCAACTATTTGCACTTTGATAGTGGAAAAACTATGGTGGGATCGAAGGCCAATGTTTTCAACTGGTAATAAATGGCTCTCAGACAGAAACTACAGTATGGAAGGGATGGGAGCAGAAAAAGGATCTATTTCTTTTGACATATCCCAAATGGGAAATCTTTTCCATTTGTTATGATAAATCTTTTTGTGAATTGCTTTTGGGAAGCTGAAATAATCTGAACAACCGATGCTGGAAGCCTTGCATCTCTGGCAAAAGTCAGAACTGGAGGAACCAAGAGGTTAGTTTCATGGATTTCTGATCCAGAGGAGGAAATCCAGCCTGGTGAGTCAAGAGATTTGAATACTGATCCAGCATTCATGGGGGATGTACTAGTAAAGGCCACAGGAAAGAGAACCGTGTTTATCAGGGCCAGAAAGGAGCAATGAGGATCACTCTGGCCTTGCACCTTCTTGCTTTCTGGATTAATTTATTCATTAGGGGCAATGGGGGAAAGGCATAAAAGAGACCCGGGAGCCAACTGTGGATCAGAGCATCCCTTGGTTATTGCCCCTGTAAAGGGATCACTTGTTGTCCAGGTAAGACACAAAAAGTTTGCAGCAGGGCTGTCCCCACAGATGGAAGATTAAAGCTATTACCTTTGAACTGAGGGATCACACATGAGGCATAAAGATAGTTCTGCTCAAATTGTCCCCTAACATATTGGACATTCCTTGGATGTGCATTGCAATCAGAAATCAGTGCGAAGACTTCACCCACTGACATACTCTCATGGTTTCCTGATAAAGAGGCCTGCTTGGGATGTTATCAGACTACTGCCATGTTGTCCATCTGAATGGAAATCACTCCCTTGGGGAGAATGTCCTGAAATGTCTGCAATGCTAGGAGGACTGCTCTCATCTCCAAGACACTGATATAAAGATTGACTTGTAGGTGTGACCAAGAACCTTAGAGCATTCTCCCTTTGAAATGTCTCCCACCCTAGAAGAAAGGCATCCATGGTTATGGCAGCCAGTGGTGGATTTGAGTGAAAGGGATGACCTTCCATCAAAAATAGAAATGTTATCTACCAGCTGATATGATCTCTGCATATCTGAATAATGCAAATGTTGTTATGTGATGGGTGAACATTTTGAGACCATTGTACAGAAAAGGTCCATTGGAGTACCCTCATTTACAACCTGTCTAGAGGGACCAGTAAGGTTGTGGAGGACATCAGACCTCACAGCCACAGAAATAACCTTGCTAAAGGTGAAGCATGCTGAAGTACTTATATGGCTACCAGACATTGGTAGAGCAGTCTAGAGTAGGGTAATTTGGCAATTTGTAACACTGAGTCCAGGTAGCATCCAATTAATTCTATTTGTTGTGATGGGTCCATGTAGCTCTTGGGTAAGTTCCTCATGATTCCAAGGTTTTACATGAGGTGGAGTAGAAGGTCCAGATGGTGTAAAAAGCGATGCTTGGAGGTAGAAGTGAGGAGCCAACTGTTGAGATATGGGAAAACTTGGATCTCTTACATACGTAGATGTGCTGCTACCACTGTCATTATCTTGATAAATACCCTGGGGGCTGTAGTGGGATTGAAGGTCAGTGCTCTGAACTGTTAATAACTGGCTCCCAGCCAAAAACAGAGAAATCTCCTGAAATGTTTTTTCTATCTTTATTATGATAGTATGTGTCCTGGAGATCTATTGAACACATCTAACTGCGCATCCTCAGAAGAGGCAATATGGACTGGATCATGAGCATGCAGAATTTTGTCTGTCTTGCAAACTTATTTTAATGATTCAGATATAGAATGAGTCTGAGGTCCCCCATCTTCTTGGGTACCAAAAAGAGCTTTGAACAGACTCCAGACTCTAACTGGTCTTTGGGGACTTTTTTTTCTAGCAACTTGAAAATTTCTGCTGCTGCAGGTTCCGACTGAATGGAAGGGATGTCAGGGACTTTCATAGGTTCACAGGATGATACTAGGCTATTGACCCAGAGGTCATTATAAACATAGCCAATAATTTTACCCATGTTCCCTCAAAGTCAGCATCTGTTTCCCAGTAAAGGAGGGACACACGTGGGATCCCAGTGATGTATTTTCTGTTTCCCATTCAGTCGTCCATGTTCCTCTTAAAGAGGGCTAGAGAGGTACTCTGCTTGACATGGAGATGGAGACTATTCCACAGATGGGGGAGTCTTTGGCACACAAATCTATCCCACCAACAAGCTCTTTTAATGTCACAGACCAGGTTAAGGCCTTGTGTGCAGGTTGCTTGAGTGGAGTTTGTCTTACAGATATGCAGCAACTCCATCAAGGCTGGGTCTGAGATGGCCTTGTATGCCAGACACATGTCACCTCTGAGCAGTCTGTATGAGACTGAGTAGAGGGACAGGGCTTTTAGCCTATCTGTATAGGATAGGTGTTTGAGACCCTGGATTTTTTGGTCAGGAACATCTGTGGTCTCCAACTACGACATGTGCTTGGTGTAGAATATGAACAGCCAAAGCATGTGTTTGAGGTAATTGAGTATGTGATAGTCTGTACGCAAAATGTACTGTGAATTGTGAACTCTGAATGAACTCTGAACAATGAAGAAAATGCTGAACAACAAGAATCTGCCTAACAGCAGGAAATGTGCCTTTTATGGAAGTGCATCCGATTTTCTCTTTTTGCCTAGAGATATGATGATGTGAATTGTCTTATGTTTACGGGTAAACCTTTCATTGGTTAATTGCCCTGTGTAATAATCTAATTGGTTCAGTTTCATATTTTTGTACTGTCAGCACTATTACCAGTACATAAGCTTGTTTATTTCCTTGTTCTGGGAGTCTCCCTGGTACTTTCCATGAGGCTCCCGCACGTGTGTACTTGTAGTTAATAAAAACCACTGAAAGAGAGAAAGAGCTGTATTCTTCACTTACAAAGTAATGTACGACTTAACAATTGGTGCCATTTACTCGGATCTGAATTAAGAGCAAGCTGCAGCAGTCGGGAACTGAACAAAATACTGCTAAAGGGCCCATGGCAGATTTTTCTGTCTCTGAAGTATTTCTTTCATTTTTCTGTCCCTGTCTGCCTTCAAAATTTTACGAATAAAATTTTTTTTTTCTTTTAATGTCTGACAAGTTATGATTTCTCTCATTCAGTCGTTTCAAGGTAAGTGGCATGCATTTCTTTTCTGCTTTGAATACACAGTATGAGAGTGGGGTTAATAATGTGCAGTATGAGAGTGGGGTTAAATACACAGTACGAGAGTGGGGTTAATAATGAGCAGTATGAGAGTGGGGTTAAATACACAGTATGAGAGTGGGGTTAATAATGCGCAGTATGAGAGTGGGGTTAATAAATACACAGTATCAGAGTGGAGTTAATACAGAAAATACTGGCGTCATACGTATGAAAGGAGAAATGCTAGTGGGGTAACAAGGCGTTTTTATAACGCCTTAGCTAGACTTGTGACTAAACAGGTATAGCTTATTGAGTGATAGTGGGGTAACAAGACGTTTTTAATGCCTTAGCTAGACCTGTGTTAAACAGGTATAGCTTATTGAGTGCTAGTGGGGTATTGAGTGAAAATGGGAGCGAGTGCGGGGAAAATAAATGAGCCAGAAAAAGGTACACCAGCTGATTATATGTTTTATCGGGTATCCTGGGACAGTTGTATGTTTTTGGATCAGTGGATCGCCCTTACTAAAGAAGACGGCGATCTGGCATTTCCGGAAAATGGTAGTTTTAATAAGGATGGTCTGATGGAAAAAGTTAAAAAAGAAAGGAAAAATACCAGGGTTGTGCTGGGCAGCTTTTAATGATTGGATGTGTGAGGCTAAAGAATGAGAAAAGGATTTGGTCATTAGTAGCCTTAAAGATAGTCAACAAAAGTTAAAAGAGCAGATAAAGGAACTGCGACAAACTGCTAAGAATCTAGATATAGCAAACGGTAAACGTTTAAAAGAACCACCCTCTAAGGGATTATATCCGGTACAAGAATTAAATAAATTACAGATACCTGAATCATCTGAGGATGATAACCCATGGTTCCCCCCACCCCCTACGGCTCCTCCACCACAATATCAGCCTTCGCAACTTCAGGAAGGAACTGTTAGCTCCACAATTCAGGGAGAAGGCCAGCGAAGGGAAGAACAAACTATTCCTGACTCCAGAAGTGGAGATCAGGTAACAGCAGGTCAGTCTAGCCGAGTAAGCTATAGTATAGAACAACCTGATCAGATAGATACAGGCAAATCATCCCCTAGAGTAACCCTCTCTAAAGTAAAGAAACACCACAAAAGAAAAGTAGAAATGCTTTTTGACCCTAGGTCCAGTCAGCTGAAAATACCTCAGAACAGGATAACTGTATATTCGCACAAGGGCAAATATTATAAGCAATGCCCAATTGTAATTGAGGACAAGGATGGTTACATTAGTCCACATAAATCTCATCAAAGCTTTACTTCTAATTCGAGCATGAGCTCATCAGACAAAGCAGGAGTATTTCCATTAAGGGAGGTTCCAAATCCAGCACATGCTAGAGATGCGGGACAACCAGCTACTGTAGTCATACCTAGAGCGTGGATGGCAATTGATTTTCAAGCAATCACTAAGTCACTTCCGCCTATTCGTAATAACTCAGCAAAATTCCAACGCTTATTAGCAGGACACATTTGTTTACAAAATCCTACTATAGAAGAAGTTAAAGCCATCCTCCAATACGCTGTTCCAGCTGATCTAATGAAACGTATCTGGGATCATGCCAATGTCCCCACCCCAATACCAAAACATGACACACAAGGGGAAAATGGTTTTGAAGCAGTCAGGCAGCGAATAATCGATGCTATCATCGTCATAGTGCCACCTACCCCCAATTGGTCTAAGAGTAAATCAATCATACAGAATGAAGATGAACCTATTGACGAGTACTTACAATGACTTACTGACGCCTTTGAGGGATATTCCGGATACCCAGAGCCCACCAAAGGGCCAGCACAAAGCGGGCTGTCAGCTGCTTTTGTGGATGGGTTACGCCCACAAGTGAGAGATGTATGTTTGAAATGGCCTAGTTTAGGCCTACATGAGTTAGTTCAGCAAGTACAATACCTATCTGACCATTTGGCTAAAGAAAAAAAGGATTTACAGGAAAAATTAGTACAAGCACAAATCCAAATGTGTAATGCTTTTGGCCAACCCGGTCACCGAGGTAGAGGATGAGGGCGGGGAAGAGGGAGAGGTACGGGTCAATGTCCAGCAAATCAAGTTAGACAAAACTATCAAGGTACACAGTCAGCCCAACCTCAGAATCCTAGTAATCAGACCGAGTGTTTCAATTGTGGCCAGGCAGGCCATTGGAAAAATTAGTGTCCATACTTGGCTGAACAACCTGCACCGTATAATGATGTGTCACAACAATGGAACTCTAACTGGACGCCAAACCCCCGACAGTAACCACAATGAAGGTTCCCTGAACAGAAATAACAGCAGTTGTACCCTTTTCTTCCTGTAGATCAGGACGGACCACATGTCATGTTACTGGTTAAAAATAGACCATATCCGTTCCTGACTGATACCGGGGTGACTAAATCTATGCTGACTAGCAGAACAAGCATGCATATTCCCCTTTCTAACAAACTAACTAAAGGAGTAGGTGTCTCTGGTATACCTATTGAGTATTCTGAAACCGTACCAGTCCCAATAACTTTGGGACCTTTGCAGGATAATCATGCATTTTTAGTAGGACCCTCAGCACCTTTAAACTTGTTAGGAAGAGATTTGCTTTGCAAAATGGGGGCCATCATTTGTTGCACAGCTGATGGAGTTTATCTCCAAGTACCTTCAGACCAACAGGACACTACTTTGGCAGCCTTGGATGACACCATAACACTACAATCTATGTGTATTCAGTCCGAATTTAACAGAAATGAAGATTTACATTCCCTGCCCTCTTATTTGTGGACAACTCATGACAATGATGTAGGATTTTTAACTTCAGCTATCCCTGTAAAAATAACTCTAAAACCAGGTGCAAAGTTGCCGCGAGTACCACAGTACTCTCTGACGGCTGAGGCTATCTCTGGTATAACCCCTGTTATTTCTGCACTACAACAGCAAGGGATCATAGTACCCACCACAAGTCCTTGTAACACTCCACTACTGCCAGTGAGGAAACCTGGTAAACAAGCTTACAGATTTGTACAAGACTTACGGGAAGTTAACAAAGCAGTTATGCCTGTCTTCCCAATTGTGCCATACCCAGCTACTATTTTAAGCTGTATCCCACCTACAGCTAGATATTTTACAGTAATAGATATTTAATCAGCTTTTCTCTATTCCAGCACATCCTGATAGTCAATATTTGTTTGCTTTTACCTACAAAGGGCAACAGTATACTTGGACTCGATTGCCCCAGGGGTATGTAGAATCTCCAACTTTATTTTCAAGGGAGATGCATAGACAGTTACAAGATTTACAATTGCCGTCACATTCAGTTTTAGTTCAATATGTGGACAATATACTTATAGCCTCTCCAGACAGTACCTCATGTAAGGAAGATTCCCTTTTAGTATTACATTTTTTAGCTGCACGAGGATTTAAAGTAAATAAATCTAAACTACAATACTGTCAAGACAAAGTGCAGTATTTAGGACACATTATTGAAATGGGTTCTCGTCAGATACCCCCTAACTGAATCAGTTCCATTCAAAATGCACCACGTCCTGTAACTCAGAGACAACTTAGAAGGTTCCTTGGTCTAGCGGGATACTGCAGACAGTGGGTATCTAATTTTTTCAGAACTTTCAGCCCCTCTTCTGCAACTTTTGAAGAAAGACATTACAGACCCTCTACCCTGGACGTCACAGCACGATCAGGCTTTCCAGGCCATCAAAACGGCCCTAGTAAATCCTCCTGCCTTAGGATTACCGGACTATTCAAAACCTTTCATTTTCCTTTGTTGCGAATGGAATAAAACTGCTCTAGGCATCTTAACTCAGCAACGCACTGGAGGTTACCGACCTATTGCTTACTACAGCACTCAATTGGATCCGGTTGCTTCTGGTTACCCAGCTTGCTTACGGGCTGTGGCAGCAGCTGCCATTTTGGTAGACATGGCAGCTCCACTAACCCTGGGGCATGACACGGTATTAGCAGTCCCACATGCTGATCAAGCGTTGCTTCTGAAGACCAAAACACAATATTTTTCAAATGCACGTCTTACTAAGTATGAAATAAGTTTAATGGGTAATCCCGCTTTATAAGTTAAATGCTGCCCACCACTAAACCCAGCTTCTTTAATACCATCCGCAGATGAGGGCGAACCACATGATTGTGTACTAGTAGTTAACTCTGTTCATTCTCCTAGGTTAAATTTATATGATACTCCTTTACAAAATCCTGATTTAGTTCTTTTCGTTGACAGATCCTGTTTAAGAACAAACTCCGGAGAATTCCAAGCTGCTTGGTCAGTCTGTACACCGACTGAAGTATTACGATCAGCATGGTTATCTACAGGCGCCTCCGTGCAGGTCGCGGAATTAGTGGCATTATCAAATGCATGCAAAATAGCTAAAAACAAGTCTGTTACCATTTATACTGATTCCCATTATGCCCATAGTGTTGTACATGATTTTGGTATGTTATGGAAAGAACAGGGGATCCTAACATCTTCCGGAACACCCATTAAAAATCATTTTTACATCAATAATTTATTACAAGACTTATTGCTACCTTCTGAAATTGCTGTTGTTAAATGCACAGCCCATCAATCCAATGAGACTTTCAAAAGTAAAGGCAATAAGTTTGCTGACTGGGCTGCTAAACAGGCTGCTTTCTCACAAACTGTTCAGGGTCACTTTTTGCAGCCGTTAAAATCTATGACAACTTTTGATGATACAGTGTTAAAAGCTTTACAGGATGAGGTTTCAGAATCAGAAAGAAGAACATGGCTGGCTAATAATTGTTTTAAATGCTCTGATTCACTTTGGCAACATTCAGATGGCAGATTGGTCTGCCCTATATCCATGCTAAATTCTCTCATTAAAGCTTATTATTTGCCAGCCCATGTTGGGGTACAAGCTTTAATAAAACAAATCCAAAGGGATTGGTTTGCCCCAAAGCTTTCTGCTTCTGTACAGCACTTTGTGAGCACTTGCTCCATTTGTTTACAGTACAATATTTCAAAAGGCACAATGGCTCCCGCACAGCCCTTGCCAAAACCATTGGGACCATTTTGCACTTTGCAATGGGATTTTATTGAATTACCAATATGTGCTCATTTTAAATATGTTTTAACTGTTGTTGATATTTTTTCTGGCTGGCTAGAAGCATATCCATGTGTAAAGAATGATGCTATATCAGTTGCTAAGAAACTTTGTTATGAATTTATACCTTGATTTGGTGTTCCCTGTTATATATATTCAGATCATGGAACACATTTTACAGCTCACTTAATTGACTCACTGTGTACTATGTTGAGTATCACTTTAAAATTTCACTGCCCATATCGACCGCAGGCATCTTGCATTATCGACCATATGAATCAAACACTGAAAACCAGACTAGCAAAAATTACTACTGAAACAGGCCTCACTTGGGTACAGGCCTTACCTCTAGCTTTGCTCTCTATGAGAGCACAAGTACATCCTACTAAAGGTCTTTCTCCTCATGAAATCCTCATGGGCCGCCCTATGCGCATGCTCGTGACTCCACCCCCACCCTTTTCTGAGTATGATGCCTTTGATCATGATGTTATTGTATATTGCACTTCTCTTGTTTCTTTCTTACAGTATTATCACTGCCAAGTAGCAGTGGCACAACATAATCCTGATCTTTTCCTGTCTTCTGAACTGCAACCGGGAGATTGGGTATATGTCAAGTCTTTCTCCTGAAAAACAGCACTGCAACCTCGTTGGAAGGGGCCCTACCTTGTTCTATTAACAACATTTTCAGCGGTACGATTACAAGGCTCACCTACCTGGATTCATATATCACATGTTAAGAAAGTCATCCCATCTGAAGATCAAACACCTTTACCTTTTACAGCTCCAGATTCCTCACCTATTGCTTCTCGAACTAGAAGCCATACTGTCCCAGTACCTGATGATGACTGACATTTCTCCAATCAGGACACTTCTGCATTCCGACACAAAAATCCAACCAAAACCACCATTTCCACAGAAGTACTGCATAACTGTTATGGTGACTATTTTTGTTGTTATCGTCTTTTTACTATGGCCATTTCTATTTCCTGCTCCAGTCATACCTCATGCCAAAAGAACTGCATGGCATCCACAATTCAACACCTACCAAGCAATAAAATATGCTTATGCATCATCCCTTAATGTCTCCAATTGCTGGATCTGCACTCCCATTCCTACGGTTCATGGGGGATTGATGCTAAATATAGTCCCTTTAGGGATTGAAGAAACTTGGATGAATCTGATCTATGACACATCAAAGGTTGTCTCAAAACACAAGGTAGCATTACAGTTGTCCCTCCGTCAAAATGGAACTGTGTGTTTACAAAGACTTGATAAAACCAGAGTAGGATCCAGAGTAGGGTGGAGCCATTGTAACAAAACGGTGGCATATAACTGTACTGCATGGGGTTGTGTAACAGATTTTTCACCTATATTAAGAATTGTCAAGAATTCTATAGCTAACTTTTTCCGGAAAATAGAAACTGTCTACTGGAAAATATTCGATGGACTTCAGAATACCGGGAATCACTTTAAGTCTATCGATATCACCATTAAAGTAGAAAACTGTTATTTTGTGTGTGGAAGAAAAGCATATAAATGGCTACCAGGAAACTGATCTGGCTGTTGTTTCCTGGGTTACCTAGTTCCAGCTATTCGACATGTGTCTACTTTGCCTAAAGGAAAAATTCGGAACGTTCGAGAGGTCAAGAGGCCTACCAACCCAGTAGGTCAAGTCGATGCTTCCTGGATCTATCATCATGATTTAGCTCATGCTAGTACCAAAGGACTATCCCATATGGACTTGGGTGATGACGTCATATCATGGGCTGGTATCATTCCGTCATACGGAGCAGTGAAGTCAATTTGGGAACTGAGAAAGTTATCTAAACTGCTCGAAATTTTGAGCAATCCTACATTTTCTGCCCTAGAATTAGTAACTGATGAACTGACTGCTATGAGAGCTGTAGTACTCCAAAACCGTATGGCTCTCGATTTCACCCTAGCAGCTAAAGGAGGAACTTGCGCTTTAATCCAGGAGGAGTGCTGCACGTTTATTCCTGACAATCAGCATGAAAGTCACCTTGAACTGATTCAGAGAATTTCTGAACTTTCAGAGGCCAAAGAGGCCGATAGTTCAACATGGGCTTGGTTAACCAACCTGTTCTCAGGTTGGGGAGGTGGACTGTTGAAACTGATTTTATTAATTGCAGTATTAGCAATTGTTGCATTTCTTGTCTTATTTCAAATCAAAGCATTGATTTTGAAATTAATGTTTTCAAAAACTGTGAATAAAGTGCCTAAGTTTTATATGCCTGCAGCTATGAATGTAAACAATAAAATGACAAAGTTTTCCAATGATATAAAGACCAGTAGCATGGTTATGTTAGATTTAGGACACATGTATGATAGGTTAAATGGTGATGCTTACACAGCATCAAATGGGGGATTGTAGAATATGAACAGCCAAAGCATGTGTTTGAGGAAATTGAGTATGTGATAGTCTGTACACAAAATGTACTGTGAATTGTGAACTCTGAATGTACTCTGAACAATGAAGAAAATGCTGAACAACAAGAATCTGCCTAACAGCAGGAAATGTGCATTTTATGGAAGTACATCCGATTTTCTTTTTTTGCCTAGAGATATGATGATGTGAATTGTCTTATGTTTATGGGTAAACCTTTCATTGGTTAATTTCCCTGTGTAATAATCTAATTGGTTCAGTTTCATATTTTTGTACTGTCAGCACTATTACCAGTGCATAAGCGTGTTTATTTCCTTGTTCTGGGAGTTTCCCTGGTACTTTCCATGAGGCTCCTGCATGTGTGTACTTGTAGTTAATAAAAAACCACTGAAAGAGAGAAAGAGCTGTATTCTTCATTTACAAAGTAATGCACGACTTAACATTGGCAAGGTATATGCTGAAAAGGACATTGTACTCAATAATAGGTCTGATAAGGGAGGAGTACATGGATGTTATGACCTCCTTGTTCCTGGATGAAATACCCTTATTTATGAGTTTGGCCATGTAGAAAGTATTCCATACAATGGAGGCAATGTGGTGGTCAAAAGTGACGTTGCTATCAGCCTGGATGTTCAAGTCCCTCATGACTGATTGCATGCTTAGTACATTGTTATTAATGTGATAACTAGTGGGGATGCCATTTTCCCCAAAGGGGATAATGATGCATTTCTTGGCATTCAGTTTTTGGCCATGCTTCTGACACCATTCATTAGTGTGGGTAAGGCCCTCTTGGAGGATATTCACATCACTAGGGGAATTTAAGACAGTGCCCAGCTTGCAGTCATCTGCTAACTTAGTTAACCACAAACCACTGGTTTTGGCCTGCACCTCAGAAAAGTATATCCCAAAGAGTAGAGGCCCCGAGACTAATTCTTGGGGTACACCACTCATAACAGATCTACTACTAAAGGTGGTTTCCCTACTTTGACTGAATGGGTTCTATCAGTGAGCCAGTTAGCTACCCATCTGGTAACATATGAGTTGATGCCTAGCTGGGAGAATTTATCTATTATGCCTGAGAGGGGAATAGTGTCAAAGACGGCTAGGTCAAGGTAGGCAGTGTGCACTGTCTTCCCCTCATCCATTGCTTTGTTGAGTATTTTGAAGAAGTCAACCAAGCTTAACAAGCATGATCTCCCTTTGACAAAACCAAACTGTGTGGGGTCAAGCATTTGGAGGTTGCCAATGTCCTTGTTTATAAGGTCCATAATAATGCATTCCATGGCCTTGCAGATCAGGCTAGTTAGGCTGATGGGCCTATAACTGCTTGGGTTAGTGGACACACCACCTTTGTGTAGAGGGATGACAGTGGCTGTCCTCCATTCAGCTGCGATGAAGCCGGTGCTCAGGCTTTGGTTGAATAAGGTGTCTAATGGAGCTGAGAGCTCATGCCTGAGTTCATGTAGGATACAGCCAGGGATGGTATCAGGTCCCATGGAGACTGTATTTTTTGCCTTTGTGAGGGCATTAAGGACCTGCTCCATGGTGATGAGGGAAGGGGGGCAGGTGTTGGGATGTCCTGGTTTACTGATGGAGGGACAGGGGAGTGATGTTTTCACTGAACCTGTCTGCCAGCATGTTGGCTATATCTATGGCGTTTGCACATGTGGTGTTATTGACCACCAGTTCAGAGCAGATTTGGGTGTTACCTTTGAGATTGCAGACATATGTGAAGAAGGCCTTGTGATTATCCCTAGTGAATGCAGCCAATTTGGACTCAAAGTTAGCCTTAGAGGATTTGGGTCTATATTACGTGATTGAAGAGTCAGTGAAAATGCCTTTCAGCAAATTGTTATAGTGAGATCGCAGTACAGTGAAGATCGGAATATTTGTACTTTCCTCAAGTAGTGCAATCTCGGAGTTGGTATATATAATTAGCAGGGACTCCCCCCCCCCATAATCGCGAGTTCCAGGTCTGGCATTTTTGGTCTTTAGGCCATTTGATATTTAGACTATTTGGTGTTCTAATATAGACCCGGGGATTTCACTTGTGACCTTATTTACTTGTCCAGACAAAGGAGAGATTGCTTCCATACTTGGCACCTGCTCTTTCTTGGTCCTGGACAGCAATTTTTTCCCTTTTATTATAGAGTTTGTTTATTGCTGCTGTCCACCAGACAGGTTTACTCTTCCTTGAGGAAGATGATTTGGTCCTGTCAGGTATTGCTGAGTCCATATAGGTATGTAGGTGCTCATATAGTTTTTTGGTGTAGGCTTGGACATTAGTACTAGTTCCAACTGAAGGGGCAGTGGTTGTGAAGCTGCTTATACCTTCTCTGAGGAAACTGTAGTCAGCTTTGGAAAAGCTTTTTTGTTTGACCCTGACAAGGGGGGGGGGGGGGCAGGGGAGATGGTAACTTCAAAAGTGATCGTTTCATGGTTGGATCTTACCAAGGAGGTTGACACTGTAGGGGTGCTACATTGGCTACTCATATTGGTTATGACCAGGTCCATGATATTTTCACCTCTTGTAGGGGTGTCAACCAGCTGATCTAATGCATTGACATTGACAAAGTCGAGGAATCTCTGGGCATTCATGTTTGGGCTAGAATAGGTCTTCCACTCTATGGTTGGGTAGTTAAATTCACCCTGGATCAGGGTAGATTGCTGAATCTTGATGGAGTCAAGTAAGTCCAGGTAGGTGGAGTGGGCGTCCTGAGTCATGGTTGGGGGTCTTTAGCTAACTATGATTTGAATAGGTGTTTAGTCAACAGTTAACTACATTTGGAGTGTCTCCTGTGTGTCATACCATTTGACCAGCCTGGAAGTGTGCATTTCTTTGATAACTATTGAAACTCCACCTCCTTTGGCTTTGTAGCCCTCCATTTGGGGTTTGAAAGTATGGTAGGATGGTAAGACTGGGATGCATTCCACAGCTTTGAACCAGGTTTCAGTGACTGCACAAATGTCAGCATCCTGCAGGGCAAGTAATGCTTACAATGAGTGCAGTTTCATGCTAAGACTCCTAGTGTTTAGCAGCATGACCTTTAAATTTTGTTTAGAAGACTTTTTCATGTTGGCAATTTTATGCTCATGACTTTGCCTAAAAAAGGCACTATGGGGATGGAAAGAGCCTTTTCCAGAAGATTGAAGCCTAGGGGAGACAGATGAAGGCCATCTCTGGCAAAACATTGTGGTCTGTCAGTCACGTCCTCCCAGGCTGCCAGGTCCTGGATCCCCTTGGAATGACACCAGAAACTAAGCCAATTGTTAAAGTCAATCATTTTCTGCTTGTATTGAGGCATCATTCTCAGTGATGGTAGGATGCTGCTTAAAGCTAGGGACATACCTGCCTGGGACACATATTGAGTGAGCTCCATCATGTCTCTCTTCATATAGTCCAGAGAGGTACATCTCAAATCAATCACACCAATATGGACTACGACAGAGACATAACAGTACCTGTTGTTAAGTGACTTGAGTGCATGCATGATATGGTGGATTCTAGCACCCGACAAGCAACTTACCGTGACTTTCTCCTCTTCTAGCCTGGTGAGAGGCACATCTCTGTACCTCACAATAGAGTCTCCTATGACTAGTATGTTGGGTTTGTGGTTGGGCCTTAGAGGCTGTGAGACACAGACATCTGTACTATGTGTGATGCCTGGTGTTGTGGGTTGTGATGTGTGTGTGTCTGTTTTTGCTTTGGAGGTCTCTTTTGTTTAGTTATGTTTTTGATGAGAATCCCTGCATATGTAGGAGTGTGTTGTAGAGATGTGGGTGGTGTAAGAGGTGTGTTTTTTATAGTGTTTGTGCAGACAACCTTCTCAGTGCCAGTCACCAGATATACTGGCTTGAGACTGAACAGCAAGCATTCTAGGTTCTTAGTGTAATTGCATCTCTCACAAATTGTGTTCCTAGCTGGCAGTAGTAGATGGTTGTCTGTGTACATAATGGCAGTTGCTACACTGTCTCAGGATGCCCATATCAACCATACTAGTAGGAGAGGCCATAGGAAGTTGTCCTTCTATTGTTATCAGACTCGTGTAAGAGAGGTCAGGGAATAGTAGAGTGGGTACTATCTGAGGAGAGTACCTATAGGTGTGAGTAGGGCTGGATAATATCACTACAGCAGCTGCAGGTGAGGGCCTCACACAGGAAAGCTGGTAAGGGAAAATTGCAACTGAGATATCTTGCAAAGGGTTAAAACAGCACAATGGCGGTGTGTGATGAGCAATCAAGCACACACCCATGCAAATGGTGGCTTTACTATCCTGTAGTAAGGCTGAGACTGAACAGTAGTTTTATGTTTGGGTTTAGCTCTTCTTGGAGTTCATGTTGGATGCAGCCCGGGACACTGTCTGGTCCCATTGATGCTGTATTTTTTGCTTTGGAGAGGGCGGCTCTTACCTGAGCATCTGAGATGTCAGGGGGGCAGCACTCTGCTGGGATAGATATTTGCCCTTTTGGTGGGGAAGGGGGGGAGAAGTTTGCACTGAACCTGTCAGCTAGGATGTTGGCAATGTCTGTGGGTTCGATGTATTTTTTGTCATTTTGGACTAATTCTGAGCATATCTGGGAATTCCCACCCAGGTTCCTAACATAACTAAAGAAAGCCTTGTGATTATCATTAGTGTCGTGTGCAATTTTTCTCTCGATGCTGGCCTTAGACGATTTTATGAGTGCCTGTAGTTTTTTGCTAATACTGATCAGAGATGCCTTCCCTTTTTGGGATTTTTCTCTATCATGTAGTAGCTTCCTCCTTCTATTGTATGGTTTGTTTATGGCTGGGGTCCACCAGACAGGACGTCTGCCTTTGGAGGATTGGGTCTTGGTTTTATTTGGGATTGCTTGATCCATGCATTCCTGAAGGTGTTCATAGAATGCATTTATAAAGGATTCTGCGGTCTGGGCCATATTTTCCACAGGCTCGGGGGCTTTGAAGGATTCCACCTCGGTTTTGAGGAGTGTGAAATTTGCTTCAGAGAAGTTTTTCACTGTGGTTTTCTGGGCAGGGGGTGGGGTCGGGACGTGAATATCCAGAGAGATTAGTTTATGGTCTGATCTTACCAGTGAGGGATACACTTCTGGTCTGGAGCATAGAGTCCCCATGTTGGTGATGCTCAGGTCCAGTATGTTTTCCCCTCTTGTGGGAGTGGTAACAAGTTGTTCCATAGCATTTGAGTTTATAAATTCTAGGAACCTTTGGGCTAGGGTGTTGGAGCTAGAGTAATGCTCCCAGTCTATGTTTGGGTAGTTGAAGTCACCCAATATAATGGTGTTTGGAGAGACCTTCATATTTTCCAGTGTTCTCAGAAAGGCAGAGTGGGGTTCCTGGGTTTGGGAGGGTGGTCTGTAGCAGGCTATAAACTGGAAGGCAGTTTTACCCACTGTTAGTTGCACATGGATAGTCTCTGATGCTTCGTGCTGTGCCACCAACCTGGAGGTGTGGGTATCTTTGACGAATATTGATACTCCCCCTCCTTTTGTGGTTCGGTCCAAGTTTTGGGGCCAAAAAGCATGGTATGAGGTATAACCTGGTAGTGCTGGGGTGCTCTCAGGAGCCTTGAACCAGGTTTTTGTTACTGCACAGATATCAATGTTCTCCATGCTTAGGAGAGTTTTGAGTGCATGCATCTTGAGGTTTAGACTTCTGGCGTTGAGTAGCATTACTCTTAGTTTCTTATCCCCTGTGATACCTATGGAGGTGGGTTTGTCTTTTGAGCCTTGCCTAAAAAAGGCACTATGGGGGAAGCAAGAGCATTTGCCAATATCTGAAAGCCCAGGGGTGACAGGTGAAAGCCGTCCCTAGCAAAGCATCGTGGCTTGTCGCATCAATGGGGCCAGATGGTGTCCCGGGCTGCGTCCTATATGAACTCCAAGAAGAGCTAAACCCAAACATAAAACTACTGTTCAATCTCAGCCTTACTACAGGATATGTACCCAAAGAGTGGCGTACAGCAACAGTGGTCCCTCTCCACAAAGGTGGTGCTTCAACGGATCCTGGAAACTATTGCCCCATAAGCCTGACTAGCTTGGTCTGCAAAGCTATGGAAAGGATCATCATGAACCTCATAAATAAAGATATTGGGGACCTAAAGACGCTGGATCCTACCCAGTTCGGCTTTGTTAAGGGCAGATCCTGCCTCTTAAACCTGGTCAATTTCATTGAAACAGTCACCAAGGCCATTGACGAGGGGAAGGTGGTCCACACAGCCTACCTGGACCTCGCAAAAGCCTTCGATACAATACCCCACTCGGGCATTATAGATAAGCTCACCAGCTTAAATATAAACCCTATGTCACTAGATGGGTTGCAAACTGGCTCAAGGACAGAACCCACATGGTTAGAATTGCTGGAGCCATGTCAGACTCCAAACCAGTTACAAGTGGCATCCCACAAGGCTCAGTCCTGGGACCTCTCTTGTTCGGTATATATTTCTCGGAGGTACAGGCCAACACGGAAGGACTGTGGCTGACCAAGTTCACAGATGACTGCAAACTGGGTGCCATAATCGACTCTCCAGCCGACACAAGCATCCTCCAAAAGGGCCTCATAGAAACAGACAACTGGTGCCAGAGCCATGGCTTCAAGCTAAATGCCAAAAGTGTATAGTCATCCCCTTTGGCAAAAACAAAGTGCCCACAAATTACCACATAGGTGGTAATCCATTAAGTACAGAAGAAGTAATTAGGGACCTGGGGACCCAAGTTGATAGCAATCTCTCATTTGACAACTACGTGGCCAAAGTGGTTAGAAAAACATTTTATATAGCCCACCTAATCATGAAGGGATTCACATCTAGATCAGGGGAGGTCATCGTGCCTCTTTACTCATCCCTCATCAGGCCCATAATTGAGTACAATGCCCCTTTTGGGATGTACCTTACCAGACACCTGCAGCAACTGGAAAGACCTCAAAAGTACCTCACCAAGAGGATCAAAGGGCTCAAACAGATGCCATATGCTGCCCAGTTAAAGAAACTCCAGCTCTACTCAGTGGCATATTGCCTGCTCAGAGGCGATCTGTGCCTGACATATAAAGCCATGTCCCACCCGGAATTAATGGACATGCTGCACCTCAGAAAATCCAAATCCCATCGAGCTACGCGTGCGAGAGACTTGAACCTCAGCACTGAAATAAATAGGACATGCTGGAGGGACAGATTCATAACCCAGAGGCTCCCTTCACTCTGGAATAAAATCCCATTCCAGGTTAGGCAGAGTCCCTCATTGACTCTCTTCAAGAGGAATCTTGATGAGTGAATGGGAGATCGTAGGTTTACCCCGGGTATCACTTCTGTGTCACTGTTAGACAGAGGCACAGTATACTAACCTCAAAAAAGGGCATAGCAAAATTAATTTAAAATGGGTGGCGAAAGCCAAACACACTCTGGCTAGGCTTATAAATGCCCTAGGGCAGATAGCCTAGTATGAACCTATGAACCTATGAACCTATTAAATACCACAAAAATGGAAGTAAAATAGAAACACTGGAATTGACCAATCAACCCTTGTCCCTATGCCAGACCAGTTCCAACCATTTCTCTTACTCCCAGTAAGTGCAGGCAGGCCCTGGCCAACACAAGATGGTGTAGTAGGAAACACTGGAATCACACAAGATGATCTGGATACAACAAAACCTGTAACCAGACTATGCTAAAGATATTTAAACTCTGTTTATGTCAATTTAACACAGGAGAACAAATACACATTGAAATATAACAGTAGCAAACAAGAGCAAACTGATTTAAACAAATTAACCAGTTAACCAATAAAAAAGCTCAAAACTAAGCCTTGTACCAGCAGTCTTCAGTCAGAAAACTTCTAATTGCACAGTCCTGCCACTACGCTGCAGGGGAACCCTCTTCAAAAAAAAAGATGGCCTGGACTAGTGCTGAAGTTATACAAACAGGGCTAGATTTAGCAGGTCTGAATCTAGTTTATGCTACAGCAAATAAGGTGCACCAATTTCAGAAAGAAACAGTTCAAATAAGCAGACACAATAAGCCTTCAACCAGCAATTCCCATCTGAGAAGGGCAGAATCTACCTTCTCCTCCCACAAGAGTGCAGACCACAACCATCTTAATGTAAAATAACTGGCCTGAAGCTCAAGTGCTTAAACTAGAACTAAGACACTTTTAGAATAACAGACACTAAGCCTTCAACCAGCAATTCCCAACTTAGAAGGATGTAAGCTACTTCTCCTGTCACAAGAGTGTAGACCACAAACCTTCTTAATGTAAAACCACTAGCCTGAATCCCAAGTGCTTAAACCAAAAGGTTTACATAACAGTTACAATGTAATCAGGCTACCTCTTTTAGTGGGAGAAATGAAAAGGGATTTGAGTAACCTCTGGAAATTATGTTTAGCACTCATTAATCTGTTGTTATGTTTTTCCAGGCTTGTAGGTGCATGGATAAGGCCCCTCTAACTGTCTTTAGAGTGCAGCAACCAGGTAACCTTTCAGGAGCACTGGTAGGGCTTTTTAGTAAAGATACTATGAAAGCCCTGATTCTGCAGTCCACCTCTGTCTCTTGGGTGATGACCATTAGAATGATCTCTTCCACTGCTATGAGGGGATCTGTCCCCATGAGTGCCGGGATAATAATGCTGTAATTTGTGTAACTACATCATCTTCCCACCTCTCTGATTCCTGCAGAAGGTACTGTTAGGGGTGGAAAAACAAATTCCCACTGCAGAGAGGGTTTTGCCATCATGTTGACTCCTTGCTGCAGTGTTTTTCACCTTCAGCCCAAAACGTGTGAACCATCAAAGGAAGCATTAATAATGGATGTCTTAAAGCCTTCAATAAAGTCACAAAGATGCATCCAAGTATTTCACCATACAGTAATGCTGGAGCCAGCTGCCCTCACAGTACCATCACCTGCATTTGATAGCAGGCATATGGGAACATTCAATATAGACTGGAGTGTAGTGAGCTGAGAGTCCGCAGTCTTCTGAACATACGCAAGCAGGTTACTGGAGAGAGTCTTGCCAGGCTCTTTAGTCAAGTACCTCTGGAATTGTGTTACATGAGACAAATAGTTCAGTACTCAAAGGGAGAAAGTCACTGAAGCATATGTCCATTTTCCAAATCTGTCCAATGCTCTAGATCCCTGGTTAAAGGGATGTAAAGAGGAAATTTCTTCTAATAATATCTTCTTGATGGCTGCCACTACCACCAAGGCATCTACTTGTGGACCTCTGCTCTAATTCTTCCTGTCCTTGGTGCTGCCAGGATCATATCTGGTTTCTTCGGAATTGCTTTTACCACATCAGGGTCCTTCCAAGATGTTGAGATGTAATATCAATCAGAGGATCAGTGGTTGGTACTACTCATGATGAAGATGAGCTGGAACACAAGGCCTCCAAGAACACAGTTTCATCCAGTGAAGGATCATCTATTAATCATCCCCTCAGTGTTTCTGCAATTCTAGGATCTCAACAGAGGTGATATCTTCTGAGAGGGAGCTAGGTGAGCCTGCAATCTCATCCAGAACTGTGGATTTGTGAATGAGTCCAAGGATGAGTCTATGTGCTTCAACTTGCATGTCTCTTTCCTATGAACTTAAACCGGTAGGTGGTCAGACGAGTATGAATCAGACTGGGAACTAATGTAGTAAGTCATCTCAGAAACCTGTGGTGCAGACAGTCCCTGTCAGATAGAACAAAGGAAATAAAAAAGAATATCCTTTTGAGGATGGGGTGCAACAGAGCTGAGTGGTAACACCTTTTCTCTTGGCACAGCCAAAACCCTTACAAAAGCTTTGAAAGCTGACATCACCATTGGTCTGAGTGAGATCTCCTCCAACTCGAAGAAGAAGGGAACTCCTCAGTACTGAAAGTTCTTGGCCAAGACTCTTCCTGATCCAACCTCTTCAGAGTTAAAAGACAAAGGGATACAGTCAGAGTCAAAGTGGCATGAACTTTCGGCTCCTACAAAGGCACGCCAAGGCAGGTCGGGTCCAGAATAGGTGGGTCCAATGGACGGACAGGTACTGAAGAAAGAAGAGGAGGTGTTGGACCATATTTGGTGTATTCAGAAATGACAGCAGTGAGAGAACCTGAAGGTAAATTTGCATTCTCAAGAACTACCTCATGATCCTATCGATAGTTTTGCCTGGTAAGGCTTCTGGATGACCATACTGAAGAAGCCATCAAGGGGGATCTCAAAAATCTTTTCTCCTGCATAACAGGAGAATGTAACCCTGAGCTTATAAGTTCAAATGAGAACTGGAACAAGGAACAAGAACAGGAAAGTCAGGGTCAAGATACCAATGGATACAACCTTCTAGGAACTTTAGGATCCAGACTGGCTGAAGCAATGGGATCCAAAGACCTCTTTCTGGATTTCTTTAACTTTTTTTTCTTTTTCTCTCATCTCCTTCTCTACCCTCTCCTTCTCACTGTACTCTCTTCGTTTGTCTTTGTCCTTGACCTTGGGTTTGTCCTGTTTCTTGGCTAGAGAGGAGACAGCAGTGGATGAAGATAATGCAGTAGGAAGGAAAGTCCCTGCCTGAGGAAGAAGACCTTTTACTATGAGTTTTTCCCTTCACAATTGAAGAGCCTTAGTGCCAGAAGAGGCACAGGTTTCAAAATCTGTGTTGAGATGAGCAGCGCCCCCCCAACAGTGGACACATAAGGAATATGAGTCTTGAGGGATTTTGTGCCCACATTTGTCACATTTCTTAAACTCCTGACTACAGGACATCTTGAACACACTAGGCTGATGGAGCAGCCAATAATACAGCAATAGTCCTAAGAAGCAAAACACAAAGGCACACCAAAAACAGAAGAAACTAGTTACCTGGAATGGCCATGTCACTGAATGGTTAGAGTGACAACCTCATGTGCAGTAGGTGCAGGGTTCGAATACAAAGACAGGTTATTTGACCAGGAAAATCCAGGATCTCAAACACCTGTCCTATACAGATAGGCTAAAAGCCCTGTCCCTCTGTTCAGTCTCATGACCTGTGTCTGGCATACAAGGCCATCTCAGACCCACCCTTGATGGAGTTGCTGCATATCCATAAGTCAAAATCCACTCGGGCAACCTGCACGCAAGGCCTAAAACTGGTCTGTGACATTAATAGAACTCATTAGTGGGATAGATTTGTGTCCCAGAGACTCCACCGTCTGTGGAATAGATTCCCTCTCCATGTTAAGCAGAGTACCTCTCTGGCCCTCTTTAAGAGGAACCTAGATGACTGGATGGGAAACAGAAAATATACCCCTGGGATCCCACCTGTGCCCCTGCTGGACAGGGGAAACAGGTGCTGACTT
Organism: Protopterus annectens; assembly: GCF_019279795.1. Taxonomy (NCBI): domain Eukaryota; kingdom Metazoa; phylum Chordata; order Ceratodontiformes; family Protopteridae; genus Protopterus; species Protopterus annectens. The sequence goes on along the minus strand of NC_056741.1, from coordinate 63,894,188 downwards.
TGTAGGAACATGGGGGAAATTCTTTGCTAGGGTTATAAGGGCCTCCGGGCCAATAACTTTGTATCATCCTATGAACCTATGAACCTCCAAAGAAGCAACCACCACAAGGAGCTGAAAACAACTATCCTATGTCCTAACCCTAAACTATGCAGTGAACAAAACTTTTTTTAAACTATAGCCTAGATGAAACAAACAACAAGAAAAAGAATATGGAGAGACAGTTCTCTCAGAAGAATACTAAACACATAGAAAAGATACACCTTCCAATAATCGAGCCCTCATAACAACACATCTGATGCTTCAGGCTGCAAACAAGATCCGAGGTGCTAAGGTAGACTGGAGGGAGATTGGAGGGAATTATGGGTAGGGGAGGAGTCAGAGCCCTGGAGCTGTGAAGTTTTAGAGATGGTGCTGATGTCAGATCTGAAAACTCATGCATTGAATCAGATGAAAATAGACACATCTGATCCATTTTTTTCTGTGGAGAAATTTTGTTTATTTTATTTTTTGGGGCCTGCAAAGTATATTAAAGTACTTTTTTATTGTGTTTCTGTGGGAATAAAAATTACTTTTAGCAACTTTAAATTTTACTGGCTCATGTTGCATATTTTCCCTGGGAAACAGGCACTATTTTTGGCTTGACCATGAAACAAACTATCAGTCCCACAGTCAGTCCTTTTTCCAGCCACAAAAAGAAAAAGGAATACTAACACTGACCATTTCCTGAACTTGAAGGGAAGTAGGTGTCACATGTCTCATGTATTGAAATGAGACACTGAGGCTGGGCATGTGTTCAAGTCATTTGTTATACATCAGGAGCTGTAACTTGTACATATACTTCATACTTCATATGCTTACTGACTGACTTGTTACTTCTAACACACACACACACACACACACACACACACACACACACACACACACACACACACACACACACACACACACGTGCATCTCCATTCAAGTTTACATTCACACTGACTGACTACACAAAATGGCACTGATCTTACACATGCTCAGTAACATATGCATGTGCTGTCTAGCTACAGTGGCTGACTAGGTTCAATATACACACTGATCTACATCCTCTCTCTTTAACTTTGTTCGACATTGCAAAATACAAGAACATAGGCATATTTAAGAGTTAGACATTACTTCAACATTTCAAAAAACTTAACTGACTTCAAGTGCAAGTTGCTGTGTATTTAGGATTGGGTTTGCAAATTCTACATGCTCTGGTTACAAAGAAATTCTGATTGGGTTTAACAACAGGGACAGTCTCTGGAGATTCGTTCAGTACTGGAATATCCGTGTTTACATCAAAGTTGTTTGAAGAAAGCATGCTGTCCTTTTGAATTCAAACAGTTGACAAGTCACTCTGGAAATTATAGTCATTGGCACAGGCAATTTGCTGTGGCACTGGTTTCTGAGACAGGTAACGCATGTCTGTGATTCCTTCTGTAATCCATTCCTTCAGAGTGTGTGATGTAAGATCTCGATTCTTCACAAATGTCCTTCACGATTCCTCACGATCATGACCTTTGGATGTTTGCATTCTCACAACTTCTCCTTGTAACAATGGATGAAGGGATTTACTGGTTTTATGGGTGACCATGGTGGTGCAGTGGTTAGTGTTGCCGCCTCACAGCAAGAGGCTCTCCAGTTTGATTCTCGGCTGGGATGCATTCTGTGCATAGTCTGCATGTCCTCCCTGTGGTTGTGTGGGTTTTCTCCAGGTTCCCTGGTTTCCTTCCACATCCCAAAGATTGGCTGCAGGTGGGTTGGACACTGTAAATTGCCCCTAGGTGTGACAGTGTGCATGCGTGTGTCTTCTGTGGAAGGTTGGGCACCAGGCTGGAAACTCAACATCATAAAACACTACCAATTGTTCTGCAGACTGTTGTTCTGCTGTGGTGACCCCTACCTGGGAAAAGCCAAAAGGAGAAGATCATAGTACAATTTTTGTAACTGACATTTTCTCAAAAGTTGAGCCTTGACCGTCCTATTGTTCTTTCCGTTTGGTACTAACAATTGTTTGCTGATTGGAAGAGTTGTTTATGTCTGTCTGGACATCAGTCTTAGAGCAGGTGAACCAAGCAAGTTGACTCGAGGAATGCTTCTGAGATTGAGTAATTTAAGTAAAACATCAGTACCATCTTTTTTTGATTTTTCCAACAAGTGCTTTGCACTCCGAAATGCACTTTCAGCTAAACTATTGGATTGTGGATACTCAAGACTACTGGTAACATAAACAAAGTCCCGAGACTGAGGAAATTTCTTGAACTGCTGACTAGTAAACTGTGCACCGTTGTCAGACATGACTTTGTGCGGACTACCACGGACAGAAAAATGTCTCTTCACTTTTATAATAACTGTGCTGGACATCAGATTTGGAAGTAGGTCAATTTCAAACCAATCTGAGTAAGAGTCTACTAACAATAAATAATGCTGACTATTCCATTTGAAAATATCTGTAGCAACCATCGACGATGGTAATTCAGGAATTTAGTGTAGCTGAAGCAGTTCTTTTTGTTGATAAGGTTTAGAACTGTTGCAAATTGAACATGATAAGAGTTTCCTTCTCTATATCTTTGAACATAGAAGGCCAAAATACGATGCCTTTTTGCTCTTCTTTTAGGTGAATCAGTACCAGGGTGACCATGATGCAAGACTTTGATATATTCCTGTTGCAATGTTTTAGGAATTACCACTTTTGGACCTTTCATGATGATTCCATCTTCCATCTTGATGAACTTGTCTCTGTAAGGAAAATACTGCTGAATGTCAAGTGATAAACTGGTTTGTCGTGTTGGCCATCCTTGACTAATAAAATTTTTTAGCTTCTGGAGAATTCCGTCTGAAGCTGTGTGATTTCTTAGTTCACAAGCCTTAATGATGAAAATTTTCTGACTTCAAAGTCTGCTGTTTCATTTTCATGCTGATCTGTCATTTGTCTGGGTGCATGTGACAAAGCATCAGCAAGGTACACGTACCAAATTCTGAATTATACTCAACTTCATTCAATGCCTGTAAAAAACCCCAAGAAGAGTATAATTCAGAATTTGGTTTCCTGAAGATATTATATCTCAAGGACCTATATACTGCAATACCACAAGCTCTGGGTATTAGTTGGTTGAAAGAATTCTTGATGGAGAAGGGTGGTGATGGGGATGAAATGAACCTAATAAAGGACCTACTAGAACTAATTTTGGACAATATTTTTTTTTCTATTCCATAAGAACTACTATTTGCAGAAAAGCGGGGTTGTTATGGGTTCCCCTGTGGGGGCAGCTTTGCAAACACTGTCATGGCCTTCTGAGAAAATAAATTTTTGTTTCCCAATGATGCACTCAGGAATAATGTAAGATGGTATACACGGTTTTTGGATGACATGTTTCTATTAATAAAAGGTAATCTAGAAACAGTTAACCAATTGTTAGATGAGATGTCAAACATGACATCCTTTCTACAATTTACATTCAATTTCGGTGAACATGAAATGGCCTATCTAGATGTGAAATTGAATAAGGATAATGTAAATAATAGATATGTAGCCCACATACACAGAAAATCCACATACTCTAATGATTTTCTTCACTTCACCAGTAACCATCCTGTACATCAAAAGCGGGCAGTGGTGAAAGGGCAGCTCGTGAGAGAGCTGCCAGGATGAATTCCCTTAACCAGGATTTTGACAACGAATGTCAAAACTTGAGAAACATGTTTCTTAAGTGGGGTTACCCCCCTAGTTTTTTGGATGACATCATGGTTGAAGTGGAAAGGAAGAGAATGATGGGCCATTTTAAACCCATTTTGAATAGGAATGTACCGGAATGTAATGGGGAGATGGTGAGTACCATAACAGACATGAATCCTAGGATAGAAAATGAATTTAATGTTAGCTTTATAACAACTTTTTCTAGGGATGCAGGTGCCCTCAGGAACATCTTAATTAAAAACTGGGCCCTTATAAACGAAGACGCTACCCTTAGGGCCAAATTAATGGATAAACCTAAAGTTACATATAGAAGGGGGCCCAAAATTAAATCTATCTTGGAAAGGAATGTAAAGCCTTATATACCCAACAAAGGTATGAAGAAATGTGGCAGATGCCCCTATTGTAAATTTATATAGTTAACATCAACATTCACTGTTCTGGGTGAACAATATGAGGTGCAGGGGAGATTTGACTGCAACACAAAAGGGGTAATCTACCTAGCACAGTGCCAAGCATGTGTCTGCTTCTATGTGGGGAAAACAGAGAGACACTTCAAACAAAGAATTTACGAACATCACACTGAGCAGAGTGGATGAGAGTTGTTGACCGCAACAGTTAGCTGAGATATATAAGTATCCTGCTTTTTTTTTCGATTATTTATACAGATTATTGTTTCTAACAATTAATATATAGCACTTATATTGTCTGCTTTTTAGTCTTCGAGTGTATTGTATTGCTATTAACAAATCTGCACAAGTAACTGATTTGTCTGCAGTTAAAAGCATTCTGTATATTTACAAATCTTTATCTGTTTAAAAACTTTCATTTGTTTTCTGTAGTGCTTACTGTCTTGTAGGCTATTGTTTTTAGGTGAAGCTTTTCTTTAACTTGGCTAGATTGTGTTAATTGTCTCCTGAGTGGGGGCTGGTTCTTTTGTGTTCTTGTAAAAAAAAAAAAAGTTGTTCTTCTGGTATTTAAGCCCTACCTTTGATAGGGTTTCTGTCTATACACACTGAGCAGAGTGGATGAGAGTTGTTGACCGCAACAGTTAGCTGAGATATTTAAGTATCCTGCTTTTTTTTTTATTATTTATACAGATTATTGTTTCTAACAATTAATATATAGCACTTTTATTGTCTGCTTTTTAGTCTTCGAGTGTATTTTATTGCTATTAACAAATCTGCACAAGTAGCTGATTTGTCTGCAGTTAAAAGCATTCTGTATCTTTACAAATCTTTATCTGTTTAAATACTTTCATTTGTTTTCTGTAGTGCTTACTGGTCCCCTCCCTCCCAGTTGGTGTATTGCTCTTATACTTGGTGGCTTTGCAGTTGCCTGCCCCTACTACTGTAAATCTGATCTGTGACACTCCTCCCAGTCTAGTGTCATTAGCTCATTCTACCTAATACAGAGAGAACATTTGATAAGGCCTTCTGTTTCTCCTTTTTCCCTTTCAAAAAAAAAGGGAAAAAAGAAAAAATATATATATAGAGTATATTTCACAGCATTTATTATAAATGTAATTGCCTTAATATTGCTACAACTCAAGTGCTCTAGGCTGCACTGCATCTGAAGTGTTTGTGTGTTTTAGCTGCTTTTCTGTATATATAGACTTCTCTGTTTCTTTAACTAAATAAGCTCTGCAAAGTTGTTTTATTGCATTCCTGCCTGTATTTCTGAGTTTTTTTGCACTTTTAAAGTTTGTTTTTGCTTAGTTTAACTGGTAGGCCACACACTCAAGTGTGCTAGCCGAATTAAAGCATTTACTGTGTTTCTGTACCTAATTTCTGCTACTCTGTAAAAAAAAAAAAAAAAATCCTTGTTTCCCGTCTTTACTGAACTAGAATAGTCCAGTCTTCAGGTATTGCTGATCTCTGGGCTGTGTCATAGTTCCTGTGTTGCCCATATCCTTATTTGGATAGGGGGAAGCTTCTTTGTTCACTAGTGAGAGTGGGGAGCTCTGAGCAGCCTATCTGTCCTTTGAGGAGTGGTTCCAGCCCAGTGACCTGTAGCTTATTGGCCATTTTGGGCCATTTCCTATCTCTTCTAACCCCCTACTTTAAAGCCAGCTTTAGCGCGCTTTTGTGCTTGAAATTTAAAGTTTGTCCTGTTTGTTGCATTTACCTGTTGAGGCTACACACTCAAGTGCACTAGCCTGTGTTACATATTTATTGCATTTTCCTACTGTTTGTTGCAAAAAAGAAAAAAAAAAAAAACTGTCCTTGTTTCCCGTCTTTTCTGACCTAGAGTAGTCCAAATACAGGCTTTGCTGTATTCTGGACTTTTGGAAAGTTCCTGTGTTGCCCATTTCCTTTCTTGGATAAAGGGAGGCTTCTTTGTTCACCAGTGGCAGTGGGGAGCTTAGAGCAGCCTATCTATCCCTGGAGGAGTGTTCCCAGCACAAGAATCTGGTAGTCTATTGGCCGTTTTGGGCCAATTTCTAGCTCTTTCAAGTCCCCCCTGTATAAAACCCGTTTTACTGCGGCTTTGCGCGATTTTGCGCATAGCGCAGCATCGGGCAACGCCGCTTAATTGGGTTTAAACCATTCTCAGCTCCACAAAGTCTGCTCTTCACTTTTTCCATTAGAACTGATCTAGTTCTCATAATAAACACCCTAATCCCACTCTAAAGCCTGGCACTTGCTCACTAAAGCAATTATATAAGTCAGCACTAAAAAATTAAAAGCACTACACCCTCACAAACTCCCCTTGAGTACCTTGTTCCCCACTGGCCCTTTTTTCAATTATAAAGGAATTTCCAATACTATTCTAGCATGTCCAAAGGTCAGTTGTCAATCTCCTCTCCGGTCCAGCTGGTGAATCTGGGAATCTTGAGGCAATGTTACTACTGCGTCATGTACCCAGACAACCCTCTCCTCCTCCCAACAAATTCCAACACATGTGAGAGATGCAACCATATAGCCAAACTGGAGGCTAAGCTCTCTCAACTCAGTACTGGCGTAACCAGTCAGGAGGAGAAGGAAACTACACTCACTACATTTCCAGTCTCACACAGACCTACCACGACAGCAAACCAAACACATAAGCACACAAAAACATACTCGGAGGCTCTAAATAAAAAACTGCCTAAGCAACAGAGACCTCCAAAGCAGACACCCAAGCAACCGCTACCCCAAAACAAAACACGTGCAACACATAGCTCACAAAGCCAGTGTGCTGAACAGTCACAGCCCTTAAGGCTAAACAACACACCAGATACACTTGTAATAGGTGACTCTATCGTCAGGCACACTGATGTCCCGCTCACCAGGCTGAACAAGAAGAAGGTCATGGTGAGCTGCCTGTCGGGCGCTAGGATCTGCCACATAACACAAGCACTCAGGTCACTCCAAGGCAAGTACAAATATGACTCAGTCATTGTCCATGCTGGTGTGAATGACCTGAGACGTACCTCCCTGGACTACATGAAAAGAGACATAGAGGAGGTCTCTGAGCATGTAGCCCAGGCTTGATGACCCTGACCTTGAGTAGCATCTTACCCTCACCAAGAATGATGCCACAATATGAAAACAAGATGATCAATTTCAACAATTGGCTTAAGTATTGATGTCATTCAAAGGGGATCCAATGCCTGTCAGCCTGGGATGACATGCTCGACAAGCCACGATGCTTCGCTATGGACGGCTTGCACCTGTCACCCCTGGGCTTTCGGATATTGGCAAAGGCTCTTGCCACCCCCATAGTGCCGTTTTTAGGCAAGGCTCAAAAGACAAACCCACCTCCATATGTATCACAAGGGATAAGAAACTAAGAGTAATGCTACTCAATGCCAGAAGTCTAAACCTCAAGATGCACTTTTCGAAACTCTCCTTAGCATGGAGAACATCGATATCTGTGAGTAACAGAAACCTGGTTCAAGGCTCCCGAGAGGACCCCAGCACTACCAGGTTATACCTCATACCATGTTTTTCGGCCCCAAAACTTGGACCAAACCACAAAAGGAGGGGGAGTATCAATATTCGTCAAAGATACCCACACCTCCAGGTTGGTGGCACAGCACGAAGCATCAGAGACTATCCATGTGCAACTAACAGTGGGTAAAACTGCCTTCCAGTTTATAGCCTGCTACAGACCACCCTCCCAAACCCAGGAACCCCACTCGGCCTTCCTGGAAAATATGAAGGTCTCTCCAGGCACCATTATTTTGGGTGACTTCAACTACCCAAACATAGACTGGGAGCATTACTCTAGCTCCAACACCCTAGCCCAAAAGTTACTAGAATTTATAAACTCAAATGCTATGGAACAACTTGTTACCACTCCCACAGGAGGGGAAAACATACTGGACATGACCATTACCAACATGGGGACTCTATGCTCCAGACCAGAAGTGTATCCCTCACTGGTAAGATCAGACCATAAACTAATCTCACTAGATATTTACATCCCGACCCCAACCCCTGCCCAGAAAACCACAAAGCAAATTTCACACTCCTCAAAACCGAGGTGGAATCCTTCAAAGCCCCCCACCCGGCCTGTGGAAAATATGGCCCAGACCACAGAATCCTTTATAAATGCATTCTATGAACACCTTCAGGAATGCATGGATCATGCAATCCCAAACAAAACCAAGACCCAATCCTCCAAAGGCAGGCATCCTGTCTGGTGGACCCCAGCCATAAACAAATTATACAATAGAAGGAGGAAGCTACTACATGATAGAGCAAAATCCCAAAAAGGGAAGGCATCTCTGATCAGTATTAGCAAAAAACTACGGGCACTCATAAAATCGTCTAAGGCCAGCTTCAAGAGAAAAATTGCACAGGACACTAAGGATAATCACAAGTCTTTCTTTAGTTATGTTAGGAACCTGGGTGGTAATTACCAGATATGCTCAGAATTAGTCCAAAATGACAAAAAATACACCAAACCCACAGACATTACCAACATCCTAGCTGACAGGTTCAGCGCAAACTTCTCTCCCCCTTCCCCACCAAAAGGGCAAATATCTATCCCGGCAGAGTGCTGCCCCCTGACATCTCAGATGCTCAGGTAAGAGCCGCACTCTCCAAAGCAAAAACACAGCATCAATGGGACCAGACGGTGTCCCGGGCTGCATCCTACATGAACTCCAAGAAGAACTAAACCCAAACATAAAAGTACTGTTCAATCTCAGCCTTACTACAGGATATGTACCCAAAGAGTGGCGTACAGCAACAGTGGTCCCTCTCCACAAAGGTGGTGCCTCAACGGATCCTGGAAACTATCGCCCCATAAGCCTGACTAGCTTGGTCTGCAAAGCTATGGAAAGGATCATCATGGACCTCATAAATAAAGATATTGGGGACCTACAGACACTGGATCCTACTCAGTTTGGCTTTGTTAAGGGCAGATCCTGCCTCTTAAACCTGGTCGATTTCTTTGAAACAGTCACCATGGCCATTGACGAGGGGAAGGTGGTCCACACAGCCTACCTGGCCTCGCAAAAGCCTTCGATACAATACCCTACTCGGGCATTAAAGATAAGCTCACAAGCTTAAATATAAACCCCTATGTCACTAGATGGGTTGCAAACTGGCTCAAGGACAGAACCCACATGGTTAGAATTGCTGGAGCCATGTCAGACTCCAAACCAGTTACAAGTGGCGTCCCACAAGGCTCAGTCCTGGGACCTCTCTTGTTCGGTATATATTTCTCGGAGGTACAGGCCAACACGGAAGTACTGTGGCTGACCAAGTTCGCAGATGACTGCAAACTGGGTCCCATAATCGACTCTCCAGCCGACACAAGCATCCTACAAAAGGGCCTCATAGAAACAGACAACTGGTGCCAGAGCCATGGCCTCAAGCTAAATGCCAAAAAGTGTATAGTCATCCCCTTCGGCAAAAACAAAGTGCCCACAAATTACCACATAGATGGCAATCCATTAAGTATGGAAGAAGTAATTAGGGACCTGGGGACCCAAGGTGATATCAATCTCTCATTCGACAACCACGTGGCCAAAGTGGTTAGAAAAACATTTTATATAGCCCACCTAATCATGAAGGGATTCACATCTAGATCAGGGGAGGTCATCGTGCCTCTTTACTCATCCCTCATCAGGCCCATAATTGAGTACAATGCCCCTTTTGGGATGTACCTTACCAGACACCTGCAGCAACTGGAAAGACCCCAAAAGTACCTCACCAAGAGGATCAAAGGGCTCAAACAGATGCCATATGCTGCCCGGTTAAAGAAACTCCAGCTCTACTCAGTGGCATACCGCCTGCTCAGAGGCGATCTGTGCCTGATGTATAAAGCCATGTTCAACCCAGAATTAATGGACATGTTGCACCTCAGAAAATCCAAATCCCATCGAGCTACGTGCTCGAGAGACTTGAACCTCAGCACTGAAATAAATAGGACATGCTGGAGGGACAGATTCATAACCCAGAGGCTCCCTTCACTCTGGAATAAAATCCCAGTCCAGATGAGGCAGAGTCCCTCATTGACTCTCTTCAAGAGGAATCTTGATGAGTGGATGGGAGATCATAGATTTACTCCGGGTATCACTTCTGTGTCACTGTTAGACAGAGGCACAGTATACTAACCTCGAAAAAGGGCATAGCAAAATTCATTTAAAATGGGTGGCAAAAGCCAAACACACTCTGGCTAGGCTTGTAAATGCCCTAGGGCAGATAGCCTAGTATGAACCTCTGAACCTATGAACCTATAAATAAACAGAGTACTACGAACGCTTTGGCTAGACACATAATGAATGAGCCATGTCACCAGCTTAAATATTTAGTAATTGAGCAAGTAGTACCCAACTATAGGGGGGGGGGTCCGTAGACTTTGTGGTTAGAGGAGCATGAGATTTTGTGGCAAATAAGGCTCAATGCACACTCATATCCTGGACTAAATGATTACTGCTCCTTGAAATGTATTTTAAAATTAAAGTCACTTTTAAGATAAATATGGAACAAGAACACCAAAATTTATGGTGTTTGTTCCTGTTTATATGTTAATATAGTAACATATTTACATGGGTGTAGGACCAATGCTCGAGCGGCCATTTCACCGAATGTGAAATGGCTGGGCATACTTACGTGAAAGTGCTTTTCACCGAAGAAGCACTTTCGCATAAGTATGCCTGTTGCGGAGATCACACTACAGTGGGGGTAAGGGAAAATTCCCTTTTCCCCACTGTAGTGTGACCTTGGAGTGAGAATATAAAAGTAGGGGAGTGTGGGGGGTGCAGGGGGGGTTGCCCCCCTCCAAAAATGTAAAGTATTTTTTTTTTTACCACACTTTAACGGAAGCGCTTTTCCGGTGAAAGCACTTTTGTTAAAGTGTGCTCGGTGATTGTGGATTCGGACTATTGAACTTTTGTTCAATAGTCCTAGATCCATTTATACACACACACACACACACATATATATATATATATATATATATATATATATATATATATATACATTTTTTACAAAAAATAAGAATAACAATATGTTTGTGAATGAATCATGTGATTTTTTTGATCATATGATTTGATAATCACATGACTTTTTAGGGTGGGTTTGTGATGTCATGAATCAGGAAATGTATTTAAATGTTCTTTTGAATGCCTTTTATTTGTCTGAAGAAGTTCATTTTATTTATGTGAATGAAAGCGCTCACATTAAGAGGTTTTTAAACTATAACTTGGATTATTAGATTATTTCCAGCTTCAAGGTGCCTGGATTCCTGTTTTGGATTATTTGCTTGAGTTTCTTTCTTCTGAGTCTGTTCTGGTGTGTTTAACTGTAGCATTCAATCGTAGTTGCCAGCTGGACTCGTTAGCTTCTACCATTGTTTTTGCATCACCACCCCTCTCTTTGGGTAGTACCCTGTCTATGATGAAAAAAATAAACTTTTTAAAATTGGAACATTTGGTAATGTGGACATATAGAGCATTATTTATGTCCTTAGTATGCATTGCTCTTAAATGTTCCCCAGTGCTATTTCTTAGTTTTCGTGTGTTTTTTCCCACGTAAAATCCAGGACAGGAGATGCATGTTGCCACATATACCACCATCATGGAATTACAATTGTATCTTCCTGGATATTTCAGGGTAACCTTACTGTTGGTAACACAATCATAGGGTCCATCATCGATGTATTTACATATTCTACATATTCCACACTTGGACATGATGTATGGGTCTATATCATATTATCGTACGATGTAAATAGTGAACACTATTTCGTTGTACCAATAACATCGAAACAAAATATCAAACAAACGGAGCAGCGAATTTGCTCCAAAAAAAAAAAATAAAAAAACACAAATTTAAGTGGGGAGCTTTGTCCCCCACACCCCCCTACTTAAATATACCAACTCCGAGATCACACCATAGTGGAGGAAATGACAAAGTCCCAAAGACGGCTCACCAATTTTTTTCCCTGTGACTTCAATATTTTGCCATTTCAACAGTATCAGATCGATTAAATAGCATTCGCTATTTAGTCCATTCGATAGCGTCATATAGACCCATGGATCTATACTTCCCCTTGTCACTATACTCTTTCTGTGATTCCATAATATTTTTGATGTTTCTTCTCTTACTGAAAACAATTTGTGGTTTATTTCCTAGTTAAGTCTGAATTTCATGCCCTATGCATAAATCCTAGCATCTTTGAATGACAGTCATCATATCTTGTGTTTGTTGGTTGTCTAACATAAAATTAATACGTTAGATTTATTGTTTTCTTTGTCCTTAACCTCTAGCATACCCTCTACCCTTAGAATGGGATGAAATGAAGATGTTCTCTTTGCCATGACTTCCTTCTTAATCTTAATTAACAACTTGAGAGGGTACCCTCTCTCCAGAAATAAACCTATCACATTGAACATTTCTTTTCTAAACACTTCGTCGTCACTGGTAAGTCTCGATATTCTTACCATCTGACCCTTGATAACACCTGTTTTGATGTTGAGGGTAACAACTTCTATAGTGTAACAGAGTGTTGGAAAAGGTCTGTTTCCTAAAGACAGAGCTATCCATTAATCCCTCAAGTTTATTGTTCTTGGTTAAATATATATCCAAATAATCAATATCATTAGGTTTCCACATACTAGTGAACCTTAGAAAATCAGTTGTATTATTTAAGTACTCAACAAAATCCCAAGCCTCATTTTCAAGGGGAATTGCTTCATCAGATTTCAGGTGTTGCAATGGGGGCAAAATGTACCCCCTTTTATGCTAACCTGGTCCTGTTGCACTGGGAAACAAAATACATCTTGAATTCACAATATTGGGACAGGATTTTGCTGTATAATAGATTCCTGGACGACATTCTAATTTTATGGAAAGGGGATGAAAATGAGGCTTGGGATTTTGTTGCGTACTTAAATAATACAACTGATTTTTCTAAGGTTCACTAGTATGTGGAAACCTAACAGACCTTTTCCAACACACATTCTTAAAGTTAAAATCAGATCAGATTTCATAGTTCTAGTTCCCTAAAATCACATATTTGAGAACATTGTTTTTCTAATTTGGGGTTTTAAAGTAATGCCGTTTCACTGTTTACTGAATGTGAAAGATTTTTAGTGTTTAAAAATAGTTTTTAATATGAAAATCTAAGTATTCAGTATACCAAAGACAAGTAATTTGTTATAAGTACGAAAGGCTTTATATTGTTTTACCAGCTTTTTTTTATTTTTTGTCCATTATTTATTGAACAAAAAGATGTGTGGACCTTTTAGACTTAATTAACTTGAAATAACACCAAATGATTGATTGGTTGTCTTTTCTGTGTACTTTACTATATAATTGAAATGAGATTATTGATTAAATGACTCTGAAGAAGCCTGGTGGTTTACAAGGGTAAAGTGCTTAGTTGTTGTTGTTGTGTCTTTCGGCTTTTCCTGGTTAGGGGTCGCCACAGTAAAGTGCTTAGTTATTTAAGTATTTTATGAAGGTATAATAAACAGTTTTTGCTTTTTATTTCCAGTTGCAGTATTTTTTATTTTTTAGTTCGTTGTTATAAGTGCCTGTTGGCCGTTTTGATTTTGTGGTTTTTCAAAATTTTGTCACTAGTGGTTGGTGATCAGTCTCTATTTGTATAGGTATGCCATAAATATAATTATTGAACTTCGAACACGCGAACACTACTGCCAAAAGTTTTTTCTCTATTTGTGCACAATGCAGCTCTGTTTGAGTTAAAGTTCTTGATGCATAGGCTATTGGTATGCCTTCTTGAAGACATGCTGCAAAAAGGCCGTACCTTGAATCATCATAAGAAAGAATTATAGGTTTCTGAACATCGCAATATCTCAATGTGGGTGGACTGGCAATTTAATTCTTCAGAATACCAAATTCTCTTTGGTGTTGTTCCAACCAGGACCAGTTTACATTTTTGCATTTCAACTCACGTAATGGTGCAGAAAGCTCACTCACATCTGGGATGAACTTTCCTAAAAAGTTGATCATACGTAAAAAATGTTGTAAAGATGTGACATTCTCTAGAACTGGCATGTCAACAATTGCTGTTTGCTTAGATCTGGTTTTAAGCCAGAACTGGTAAACAAATGTCCCACATAAATAACTTCTTTCAGTTTGAATTTGCATTTCTGAGGATTCAGTCTGAGATTTACTTCACGTGCACGGTCCAGAACTTTTCTGAGATTTTTATTGTGTTCATCTTCACCATTGCCTCCAACAGTAATGTCATCTTCTATAATAGCACATGGATAACCAGAAAATATTTGTTCCATTGCACACTGAAATACCTCACTGGCAGAACTGATTCCAAATGGCATTCTTGAGAGTCTGTATCTACCAAATGGTGTACTGAATGTAGCTAACGATGAAGAGTTGTGATCCAGCGAAATTTGCCAAAAAGAGCTTTTGCATCTAAGACCGAAAAACTGTGGAATTTGGCAAGAGAGTGGCTACCTCCTCTAATGTACACATTGGACGTTGAGGATGCTTAAGTGCTTTGTTTAAGTCTCGTAGATCAATACATATTTGAATATCATCAGAGCTTTTCTTATGCACTATGACCATGGAGGATTCCCATTCAATTGGTTCTTCTACTGGAGTAAGGACAACAAAATTCACCATTTTGTCTAGTTCTGCTTTTATGTTACTCTGCATCACTACTGGAATCTTTCATGTTGGTCTGAGAACTGGAATTACGTCATGATTTAACTTCATGGAATATGTGACTGGAAGTTTACCAAGCTCATCTTTGAAAATATCAGCATATTCACTAAAAAATACTCTGTGTAAAACTATTGCTGTTATTCACACTTATATGGTGAAGCTCTTTATTAAATGAAATCAGTCCTATTCTCAGCCTGTCTTTGAGGTCTAACAGTGACTACACATGCCTTTTGACTATGTAAAACTGCAAGTCATACCTGTTCTCAGCAGAATGGCTTGTGAGAACTACAGCAACATCAGTTTGAATCTCTTCACCACCATAAGCAACTAGTTTTGCACACTTTGCTGAATCAAGTTTCTCACCAGCTTTTACTTTAGCAAACATCTGTGCTGATTCAACATTGCACTTGGACCCTGTGTCTACTTTAAGCGCTACAGGTTTCACATTAATTTGTACAGTACAAAATATTTCACTCTTTGCTGATAACTGATAGTCTACTGTATTAACTATTTTATCGATCACAGAGACACCAGCAACATAGAAAGTTTGCTCACAGCTCTCGGAGTTAGTTACTGTGTCTATCTGATTTATTTGTTTCTTCGGATACTTTCTTTTAACACAAGCTTGCAGCACTTTAGACTTAAAAAACCTATTGAAATGATTCCACTTTTTACAATTGTGACTTTGCTGACCCAAAGTTAAACATGATTCCCATTTAGTTTCATGACTGGCTTTACAACTGCGCCAGTTAACAGTGAGGTTGGGTGTGGCACTGCCTCTCTGTTTATATTTCTTTTTCATCTTAACTTTCTTCTGCACACTATCAATATTCACTCCAGCAGATACAGCAAACATGCTTTTCTCATTCATAAGCATATTTGTATGCTTTTAGGTTCATAGGTTCATAGGTAGGTACTAGGCTATTTGCCCGAGGGCATTTATAAGCCTAGCCAGAATGTGTCGGCTTTTGCCACCCCATTGATTAATTAACTGAGCCTCTGTCAAGCAGAGCCAATGAAGTGATTCCAGGGGTGTATTTTTTGTTACCTATCTATTCGTCAAGGTTTCTCTTGAAGAGTGTTAGTGAAACGCTTTGCCTAATGTAGTTAGGAATTTTGTTCCAAAGCATGGGGAGGCTCTGTGACAGGAATCTATCCCTCCAGCATGTTCTATTTGTTGTTGTGGCAAGGTTTAGCTCACTAGAGTGCGTGGCTCACAGTGACTTGGATTTCTTTAGGTGGAGCATGTCCATCAATTCTGAGTTGGACATGGATTTGTAAGTCAGGCAGAGATCACCTCTGAGTAAGCGATATGCCACTGAGTACAGCCGGAGGTTTTTCAGTCGGTATGCATAGGACATATGTTTGAGGCCAGTAACCCTACAGTACATGTAATCTCATGTATTTGACAAATCTCAATGTCTTTGCTCAATGTTAATTCACTATCTCAAAGCAAAATCTTTCTCACTGTATCATTATTAACACCACATACAAGACGGTCTTCTATCAACTCATCTCATAGTTCACCAAGTCTGCATGTTTTTGCTTTATTTCTTAAGACAGTAATATATGTCGCAATAGTTTCACCATGGTTTTGATTTCTTGTGTAAAATTTGTGCCTTTCCATTGTAATATTTGTTTGAGGGCTACACATTTCTGTAAATTTCAGTTTTAAGCACTCAGGTCTTCCCACGTTTCAGTCTGTATCACAATATGGCAGTTCTCCCCCTCCCCTGCATGCACAGCAGGTGTATACACAAATGAATATTCTCGCTCAATGGCCTGTGACCCAGCTAAATTCAGAGGTTTAAATGCTCTTGTACGTGTGTCTTTATCAGAAAATGCAGCCTGCATGAAAATATATTCTTGCTCAAACACTTGCCAGTTTTCTGCAATATTATTATCAAACACCAATGGTTCAGGTCTGTGAAATCCCTCTGCCTTAACAACAAATTGCTTCTAAACATAAGTATAGACCTGGTACTTGTAATTTTTCTCAAGTGCACAACAATCTCTCTGCTTTATTTTAACTCATTACATCCGAGTGACGCCTCCAGATGCATCTGCAGTTAACTCCTACTGACGCCTCTAGGTGTCACATATTGCTTGTTCATATTTGCATCAATAATTCCAAAATCATGCTATGTATAAGGTTTTAAAATATTTCATCTTAAAGCTTACACAATGGCAAAGTCAACTGCATTAATATTTGACCTCTATCTAGTGCAGGTAAATGGATATTAACTGTTGTTTTTATGATACTAATTTATATAGATATAATTTTCATTTTTTTCTAAATATCTCAACAACCAAGTAACAGAGACAGAACTCCTTAGCCTCATATGAAAGCTCTCAGCTAGATAAATAAAATGCGGCTGACAGTATGTGTGTAACTTGAGTGGTTGCTGAGATATTATAAGTTGTTTACAAAATATTACAAGTGTAATAGTTACTGAGTTTACTGCAAATTCCTTGAACACTCCGGACACTTTGAAAAGTCTTAGTTACTGGGAAAAAATTGGACTTTGTGAAAAAATTTGGACATTTCAGCCTTTTCAAACATTTTAAACACTTCAGAGATTGTTTCAAACACTTTAAATATCATGCCGCTATCTCAGACATTTCAGACATCTTGGAAATTATTTTGAACACTCTGAATTCTATGCCACATGTTTGGCAACTGAAAATCATTGGAAACGAATTTATGTAACTTCAAATAACACTGACCTGCTTGCGAGTTCACTCCTGTATATTACTTCACTTCTAACTGAGTGCCTCATGGTTTGCGAGTTGCTTCAACTTCGGATGTCTTTCTGACCCCATGTCATATGCCTCGTGTATTGAAATGAGACACTGAGGCTGAGCATGTGTTCAAGTCATTTATTATCCATACACATCAGGAGTTGTAACTTGTACATATACTTCATATGCTTACTGACTTGTTACTTCTAACACACACACACACACACACACACACACACACACACACACACACACACACACACACACACACACACGTGCATCTCCATTCAAGTTTACATTCACAATGACTACACAAAATGGCATTGATCTCGCACATGCTCAGTAACTTATATGCACGTGCTGTCCAGGTACAGTGGCTGACTACGTTCAGTATACACACTGATCTACAGTAGGTGTGGGGAAATTAAATATTAAAAAGTAGAATCAGAGGAAGTCTGTCATGATGAAGCATTGACAGATGCATCAGACATGCAGGATTGTTGAGAAATGTCAGAGCTGTAAGATCAGGGATGAATTTCATTACATCAGAGAATGGTGATTTGTTCTTCAAAAATAATTTCTGTAAAATATTACAGTAGAATCAGTGTACGTAACATGCTTTTTACAGTGAGTGCATTATGTTACCTTGCTGTGACTGCAGAAAAAGGCAAGTTGTCTACATAACTTATCTTATTTGTACATGTCGTATCTTTCCCTTGCCCTGTTATGTCCTTCTGTTTGCACAAATTCTTCTTTTGTTGTCACAATCCACTACCTACTCAGATAAACTATTTTATTTATTAGCTACTCTTAATATGAAAAAGTACCTTGTAATCTCTTAACCTAACTTTGTACCCATAGTTACCGGTCATAGCCACTTTTCACTTATCCGTCCTTTCTCTTGACCTGCATGGCAGCACAGTTTCTTATGTGGCTATTACTATGTCTGAACTTTTTTTGCCTTTCCTCAACTGATAAAAAAAAATGTAATCCTATAACTTCACCTTACGCAAACTGACCTATCTTCTCTTTATTAGCCAGGTTGGCTTATAGGTTCATAGGTTCATAGGTTCATACTAGGCTATCTGCCCTAGGGCATTTATAAGCCTAGCTTTCGCCACCCATCTTAAATTTATTTTGCTATGCCCTTTTTCGAGGTTAGTATACTGTGCCTCTGTCTAACAGTGACACAGAATTGATACCCGGGGTAAACCTACGATCTCCCATCCACTCATCAAGATTCCTCTTGAAGAGAGTCAATGAGGGACTCTGCCTAACCTGGACTGGGATTTTATTCCAGAGTGAAGGGAGCCTCTGGGTTATGAATCTGTCCCTCCAGCATGTCCTATTTATTTCAGTGCTGAGGTTCAAGTCTCTCGAGCGCATAGCTCGATGGGATTTGGATTTTCTGAGGTGCAGCATGTCCATTAATTCCGGGTTGGACATGGCTTTATCGTCAGGCACAGATCGCCTCTGAACAGGCGGTATGCCACTGAGTAGAGCTGGAGTTTCTTTAACCGGGCAGCATATGGCATCTGTTTGAGCCCTTTGATCCTCTTGGTGAGGTACTTTTGGGGTCTTTCCAGTTGCTGCAGGTGTCTGGTAAGGTACATCCCAAAGGGGCATTGTACTCAATTATGGGCCTGATGAGGGATGAGTAAAGAGGCACGATGACGTCCCTGATCTAGATGTGAATCCCTTCATGATTAGGTGGGCTATATAAAATGTTTTTCTAACCACTTTGGCCACGTGGTTGTCAAATGAGAGATTGCTATCAACTTGGGTCCCCAGGTCCCTAATTACTTCTTCTGTACTTAATGGATTACCACCTATGTGGTAATTTGTGGGCACTTTGTTTTTGCCAAAGTGGATGACTATACACTTTTTGGCATTTAGCTTGAGGCCATGGCTCTGGCACCAGTTGTCTGTTTCTATGAGGCCCTTTTGGAGGATGCTTGTGTCGGCTGGAGAGTCGATTATGGTGCCCAGTTTGCAGTCATCTGCAAACTTGGTCAGCCACAGTCCTTCCGTGTTGGCCTGTACCTCCGAGAAATATATACTGAACAAGATAGGTCCCAGGACTGAGCCTTGTGGGACACCACTTGTAACTGGTTTGGAGTCTGACATGGCTCCAGCAATTCTAACCATGTGGGTTCTGTCCTTGAGCCAGTTTGCAATCCATCTAGTGACATAGGGGTTTATATTTAAGCTGGTGAGCTTATCTATAATGCCCGAGTGGGGTATTGTATCAAAGGCTTTTGCGAGGTCCAGGTAGGCTGTGTGGACCACCTTCCCCTCGTCAATGGCCTTGGTGACTGTTTCAAAGAAATCAACCAGGTTTAAGAGGCAGGATCTGCCCTTAACAAAGCCGAACTGGGTAGGATCCAGTGTCTGTAGGTCCCCAATATCTTTATTTATGAGGTCCATGATGATCCTTTCCATAGCTTTGCAGACCAAGCTAGTCAGGCTTATGGGGCGATAGTTTCCAGGATCCGTTGAGGCACCACCTTTATGGAGAGGGACCACTGTTGCTGTATGCCACTCTTTGGGCACATATCCTGTAGTAAGGCTGAGATTGAACAGTAGTTTTATGTTTGGGTTTAGCTCTTCTTGGAGTTCATGTAGGACGCAGCCCGGGACACCGTCTGGTCCCATTGATGCTGTGTTTTTTGCTTTGGAGAGGGCGGCTCTTACCTGAGCATCTGAGATGTCAGGGGGGCAGCACTCTGCTGGGATAGATATTTGCCCTTTTGGTGAGGAGGGGGGGAGAAGTTTGCGCTGAACCTGTCAGCTAGGATGTTGGCAATGTGTGTGGGTTCAGTGTATTTTTTGTCATTTTGGACTAATTCTGAGCATATCTGGTAATTACTACCCAGGTTCCTAACATAACTAAATAAAGCCTTGTGATTATCCTTAGTGTCCTGTGCAATGTTTCTCTCGAAGCTGGCCTTAAACAATTTTATGAGTGCCCGTAGTTTTTTGCTAATACTGATCAGTGATGCCTTCCCTTTTTGGGATTTTGCTCTATCATTTAGTAGCTTCCTCCTTCTATTGTATAGTTTGTTTATGGCTGGGGCCCACCAGACAGGACGTCTGCCTTTGGAGGATTGGGTCTTGGTTTTATTTGGGATTGCATGAAGGTGTTCATAGAATGCGTTTATAAAGGATTCTGCGGTCTGGGACATATTTTCCACAGGCCTGGGGGCTTTGAAGGATTCCACCTCGGTTTTGAGGAGTGTGAAATTTGCTTTAGAGAAGTTTTTCACTGTGGTTTTCTGGGCAGGGGGTGGGGTCGGGATGTGAATATCCTGTGAGATTAGTTTATGGTCTGATCTTACCAGTGGGGGATACACTTCTGGTCTGGAGCATAGAGTCCCCATGTTGGTGATTATCAGGTCCAGTATGTTTTCCCCTTTTGTGGGAGTGGTAACAAGTTGTTCCATAGCATTTGAGTTTATAAATTCTAGGAACCTTTGGGCTAGGGTGTTGGAGCTAGAGTAATGCTCCCAGTCTATTTTTGGGTAGTTGAAGTCGCCCAATATAATGGTGTTTGTAGAGACCTTCATATTTTCCAGTGTTCTCAGAAAGGCTGAGTGGGGTTCCTGGGTTTGGGAAGGTGGTCTGTAGCAGGCTATAAACTGGAAGGCAGTTTTACCCACTGGTAGTTGCACATGGATAGTCTCTGATGCTTCGTGCTTTGCCACCAACCTGGAGGTGTGGGTATCTTTGATGAATATTGATACTCCCCCTCCTTTTGTGGTTCGGTCCAAGTTTTGGGGCCGAAAAGCATGGTATGAGGTATAACCTGGTAGTGCAGGGGTGCTCTCGGGAGCCCTGAACCAGGTTTCTGTTACTGCACAGATATCTGTGTTCTCCATGCTAAGGAGACTTTCGAGTGCGTGCATCTTGAGGTTTAGACTTCTGGCGTTGAGTAGCATTACTCTTAGTTTTTTATCCCTTGTGATACCTATGGAGGTGGGTTTGTCTTTTGAGCCTTGCCTAAAAAAGGCACTATGGGGGTAGCAAGAGCCTTTGCCAATATCCGAAAGCCCAGGGGTGACAGGTGCAAGCCGTCCCTAGCGAAGCATCGTGGCTTGTCGAGCATATCATCCCAAGCTGACAGGCATTGGATCCCCTTTGAATGACACCAGTACTTAAGCCAATTGTTGAAATTGATCATCTTGTCTTCATATTGTGGCATCATTTTTGGTGAGGGTAAGATGCTACTCAAGGTCAGAGTCATACCGGCCTGGGCTACATGCTCAGAGAGCTCCTTTATGTCTCTTTTCATGTAGTCCAGGGTGGTACGTCTCAGGTCATTCACACCAGCATGGACAATGACTGAGTCATATTTGTACTTGCCTTGACTAGCTTGATATCCTTACTCCTCGTAGGGGCTGCATGACTGATCACTGCACTCTAGCTGTGTATGCATGTATGTGTGTGTGTGTGTGTGTGTGTGTGTGTGTGTGCGTGTGTGTGTGCGTGTGTGTGTGTGTGTGTATGTGTGTGTGTGTTTATGTGTGTGTGTGTATGTGTCACATTCTCCAAAGAGGTAATATACCTCCGTGTTTCTATGGTATATTCCTCAAAGGATACAGGTCAGCATTTTACTAGCTCTGATGACACTTTTTTACCTGGTAGTTATTTTTTGTTGTTATTATTTATTTATTTATTTGATGGTTTTTTAGGTTCATAGGTTCATAGGTTCATACTAGGCTATCTGCCCAAGGGCATTTACAAGCCTAGCCCATAGTTTTGTGGCTTATGCCACCCCTTTAGTATGGGGAACTATACCCATTATTTTGCTGTGCCTCTGTCGAGCAGTGACACTGAGGTAATCCCTGGGGTATATCTGCGATCTCCCATCCATTGGTCAAGATTTCTCTTGAACAAGGCCAGCGAGGTGCTCTGCCTCACATGTACCGGGATTTTGTTCCACAGCATAGGGAGTCTTTGGGTGATGAATCTATCCCTCCAGCACGTCCTATTAATAGCCGTGTCAAGGTTTAAGTCTCCCGCCCTTGTGGCTCTGATGGATCTAGATTTTTTGAGGTGAAGCATATTCATCAAATCTGGGTTTTTTTATCATGATAGTCCAGCTAGGCACAGGCCCATTTTCAGTGAAGGCCAGGGGGGGTGGGGTGGGGGTGCAGTATGCACAAATGCAAGTAATAGAAAAATAATTTTAAAACTTATACAGTAGTAGCATAACAAAATTACAGAAAAGTTAAACAAGGAAATTTGAGCCAAAGGAGCATATATTGAACATAACAGATAGTGTTAATAATACATTATAGTGTTAAATAATAAATAGTATGCCTTATATGCTTATTAAATTTAAGGTAGAATACAAAAGATCACACTTTCTAGTTTAACAGACACTGACTACGGTGTAGAAAAGGAAAACAGGGTGAACGTGAGAGGGATGTAAAGCGTATCTAGGAGAGACTGAAAATGTGAATCGTGGGAAGTGTAGTGAAGATGAGTTAGACTTACATACAGAATCTGGTAAGAACTCTGCAGAGGAAAGCCTAGATAGTCAGCCTGGCGTTAGACAAGAACAAAGCTAAAAGTTAGATAGGTGAGAGTTTAGGATTATTTTGAACCGTGAGGGATTAGCAGTGGTTAGGAATGTGCTGGGGGATCAAGTTCCAAATCCTTGAGATTCGATTAGAGTAATCATAGTAACTGTTAGTGTTTGAGACTTGTAATTGGAATTTGTCAGAGGATCTCAGATATCTTCTGCTGGGTCATGACTGAAGTAGATTACAGAATGCAGAGCATTTATCAGGTTAGTATATTATGCTATGGGCCACTGACAGTTGGGTGACAGGTAATTAGGTAGCTCTAGCCTCTTTAGTTGGCATAGGGCAGTGCAGTGATGGGATCTACATGGAGAGTTGGTATCAAATCTGGCAATTTTATTGTAACAAGCATCGAGCTTTGTTAGCTCAGCTTTCTTCAGGTTGGTGAAAATGGGAGGCATACAGACGAGTAGAACGTAGGTGTGTTTTGGTAATAGTCTGTCTTGAGGAGTTAGTGAGGTAAGGTTTAATTCTATAAACAGAACCTAGTCTTGTATGAAATTGTTTATGGTGAAAGAGCAGTGTTTGTCAAATCTTATATATATATGACTCCAAGTAGCTTGGTGTGTGGTACAGGTTCTATCTTGGTGTTGTTAGGAGAAGTTATCTGAAAGGGGAACTGGAGGTCTGAGGTTTTGCTACCTGAGAAAATCATAAGTTTCATTTTATTGGAATTGAGAATGAACTGACAGTCACAGAGCCAAGATTCTACTTCTGTGAAGGAAAGCTGGGTTATTTTTTGGAGCTTGGAGAGTGAGGGGGCTGAACAGATGAGAGTAAAGTTGTCAGCATACTGTATGAATGTAACTTGGGCAGCTGTGTGCAGCTTATTGGTGAATGTACTGAAAAGGAGTGGACCAAGATGGTGCCTTGTCGAACACCTAGTGGAATAGGTGGTAGTGATGAGAAATCATGTTGCCATTTTACAGCTTGCTGTCTTTCAAGTAGGTAACTATGAAACCATGTGAGGGCTGAATGGCTTAGACTATGAGATGAGGGTTCATCGAGTAGTTTTTGATGGGACACATTATCAAATGCTTTGGACATGTCTAGGAATATGGAGGAGATTAGATCACCACTATTTCTGCATTGGTTGATGGTGTTTGTGAAGCTTAGGAGTGCTGTAGTAGTACTGTGGCGTGGTCGAAAGCCATGTTGAGAATTTGTTAAAAAGATCTTTGATAGTAGATAGTTCAGGAACTGGAAATGAACACATTTTTGTAATATTTTTAATAGTGGAGATAAGATTGCTATTGGCCTAAAACTGGAAAGTTCTAAACAGACCCCCCCACCTTTGTGAAGTGGTGTGATATGAATTATTTTCCATATTTTGGGTACATAATGTTCAATTAAGGAACAGCTGATTAAAACTGAAACAGGATAAGCGATGACATCAGCAGCTATCTTGAGATACTTAGAAGGTAGTTTATCAGCAGCGAGAGAAGGTTTAAGTTTGTTTAGTAACTTTTTTATGGTACTAGTTTGTATGGGTTTAAAGGAGAAGGTATTAGATGGATCTTTTGGATCACTGGGAATGGTAAGTGACAAGCTGATGTTGAATGGCTATACGGTCTATGCTATTTGTAGTGGCAGGTGTTGGAGTTGTGAATTGACCTGGCTGTAGAAATTGATTTATGGAAGCCCAACATTTTTTGGATTGTTTTCATTTTTGTGTTGGGTTGTAATGAATTAGGCTTTTTTGTCATTTTTAACTTGTTATTTGCATTTGTTTCTTAGTTGCCTATAGGATGCTAGGGTGGTTTGTTTTTTTAGGCTTTTTTGTAATTTTTAACTTGTTATTTGCATTTGTTTCTTAGTTGCCGATAGGATGCTAGGGTGTTTTTTTTTTTTTGGTAGACTGGTAATTTGCTCAAGCCTTATCTTTAGTTTTGAGAAGTAGATATGTTTCCTTTGTTAACCAGAGAGCATAGTTTGACTTGACTCTAAAGGTTCTAGGGGTTATATGGCTATTGAGTATGTCTAGAAAAGTATTATTAAATATGACACAGCAGCATCCAGTGAGTATTTTTAGAGGGTACCAATCAATTAGCTGTAAGGTTGATATGAATGTTTGAGGTGAGAAATTTTTATTGCTGCATGTATGTCTAAGTGTAGTGTTTTTAGGGGAGTGTAGATTTTGCCTGACCAGCTATGTGGGTTGATGGTCACTAATACTATTTGGGAGGCACCCTGATTGGAAGGCAAGAGAGTGATTATTGGTTAAGATCCAGTCTAGTAAACAGTGTCTATTAGATTTTTGTCAAGTCTAGTTGGGGAATGTGTCACTCGTCTTATGTACATTAAGACGTCGATGAGGCTTGAGTGTTAGTTTAAGAAGTTTATTGCATAAAAACACATCAGGATGGATGGCAGAAACATTAAACTTAAACAAACTCTAACTAACTGACTACACACATACATGCATGATGTCACTCTGGCTACTCACTCAAAATGGCACTCTTGCTTGCGCATGCTCAGTACTTATATGCATGTGCCCACTGACTGGAATGTTTCTTAAAGATACAACACACACTCTGATGTACATCCTCCCTCTTTACTGAGCTGTCTCATATAAACAATGACATTTCAATAGGCATGCAATTATACATACACTAATAAAGAAAACAACAGTCATGTCCAGGTTGCCGTGTATCTGGAGCTAGGTTTTGAGATGCAACCTGATCTCGTAATGTAACAGCTAGGACTGGTTTAGCAACAGGCACAGTCCCTGGGGAATGTTCTGCTTGTGGACTCTCAGGGATTTTCTCAGGAAGAGGGATTGCCGATGGAATGTTCCCTTTGTCACAGGCAAGATGCTGTAACACTGGTTCGAACACTAGTAACAAATGCTTCAAATTTCATCTGAATTCCATTCCCTGTGATTCCACAGTGTACGATCTTGACTCTTGACACAAACTTTTCACAAATCCGGTGTGATCAAAACCTTTTGGTGTCTGCATCCTCACTATCTCCCCTTTTTGTAAAGAACAGAGCTGTTTTCTGGTTTTATCATAGTAAGACTTTTGGGACAAACACTTTTTTAATGGTTGGGCTTTTACTACTTTGTTGTTTTTAGCACATGGAACCAATAAAGTACTGCTGATTGGTAATGTGGTTCTGGTTTGTCTCAACATAAGTCTCTTGGCAGGTAAACCAAGATGATTATCATAATCAATGTTTCTGAGATTTAACAATTTTAGAAAAACATCAGTATTGTCACATCTGGATTTCTCTAACAGCTGTTTTGCACTTTGAACTGCACGTTCATTCAAGCTGTTTGACTGAGGGTACTCAGGACTGCTTGTAATATGAACAAAATCTCACTCTTCTGCAAATTTCTTGAATTGCTGACTAGCAAACTGTACACTATTGTCAGAAATAACTCTGTGTAGACTTCCATGGGCAGAAAAATGTCGCTTCAACTTAGTAATGGCAGTATTGGAAGTTAGGTTGGGAAGTAGGTCAATCTCGAACCAATCTGAATAAGAGTCTACTAACACCTAATGTTGACCATTCCACTTAAAGATATCTGTGGCTACTGTGGACCAAGGTAGTTCTTTTTGTTGATGCGGCATTGTACTATTACATACTGAACAAGATTAAAGTACTTTCTCAATATCTCTTGACACAGAAGGCCGAAATACTAGTTCTCTTGCACTTCTTTTGGAAGAGTCAGTTCCTAGGTGACCACAATGCAAAATCTGAATGTACTGTTCTTGCAAGGATTTTGGAGCAATCACTTAAGGACCTTTCATGATGATACCATTGACTGACAAATCTCATCTCTGTATGGAAAATACTGCTGCACTTCTACTGGTAAACTAGATTGTTTTGAAGTCCATCCTTGACTGATAAAGAGGTTTAGCTTCTGGAGAATTAGATCTGAAGCTGTGTGAGTTCTGAGCTCATCAAGACATGTGGAAGAAAAATTTCTCACTTCCATGACCTCAAAATCAAGCTGCTTACCATTATGCTGTTTTTTTTTCTTGGCAATCTGGATAAGATATCAGCAAGATAAAGAAGTTTGCCTTTCATGTAAACAAGATTGAAATTATACTTCTGCAATTTGAGCATCATATGTTGCAACCTGGCTGGAGCTGTATGCATAGGCTTTCTCAAAATAGCGACTAAAGTTTGGTGATTAGTTTCCTTCTGGATAGGTCGACCATAAATATAATCATGGAACTTCGAAATGCAAACATAATTGCCAAAAGCTCTTTCTCAATCTGGGCATATTGCATCTCAGTTTGGGTAAGAGTTCTCAACGTATAGGCTACTGGTCCACCTTCTCAAAAAATGACTGCACATAGACCAAAGTTAGAAGCATCACAGGAATGAGTACCTGGTTTCTGAACATCATAGTAGCTGAAAGTTGGTGGACTAGCATGTTTCTATTTCAGGACATCAAATACTCTTTAGTACTTCTCTAACCAAGACCAAATTACATCTTTGCTGGTCAGCTCTCTTAGCGGCGCTGAAAGTTGGCTTAAATCTGTAAATTAACTTGCCTAGATAGCTGACCATGCCAAGAAAACATTGGAGTGCTTGAACATTGTCTGGAGTTGGCACTAGAGAATTGCTGTTTGCTTGGAAGGATCTGGTCATAAACCTGAACTGGTAAACAAGTAACTTCTCATAGCCTGAATTTGCACTTCTGAGAATTCAGCTTAAGATTCACTTCACATGCTCTTTCCAGAACTTTTTTGAGGTTTCTGTCATGTTCGACTTCACCATTGCCTCCTACTAGAATATCATATACTATAATAATACAAAGACATACATTTGGAACATATCTCCCTGGGCCTCTGCTAAAAATTGTCTTTGTTCCAAGTCAGACTTTCATAATTAACAAATGTTAAATAAATAAATAAAAAATATTAGCACATGGATAGCCCATAAAATTTGCTCCATCACACACTGAAAGACTTCACTGGCAGAATTTATTCCAAATGGCATTCTCAGAAGTCTGTATCTTTCAAATGGCATGCCGAATGTGGCTAACAATGAAGATTTTCAGTCAAGCAAAATTTGCCAAAATGAACTCTTTGCATCTAGGACAGAAAAAACAGTGGCTTTTGGCAGGATGGCAGCAACCTCTTTGATTGTGTGCATTGGATTATAAGGTCTTTTTAATGCTTTGTTCAAGTCTCTTGGATCAATACTCTACTCCACTCTACTTCACCCCAGTAAAATAGTCACCCCAACCCCTGACCCTAATGCCACTGATACAGACTTAGCCACTCAATTCAATACATTTTTCATTGAATCTATTTCTAAATTAACCTCCTCTTTCTCCTACAACACACACTCCAACTCACCTCCATCTTACCCCAACCACACTCAACACAACACTACTACCAATGACACTCTCATATCTACTAACTCTCTTCCACACTCCTCCTCTCCTACTCTCACTCCATCTACACCATCCCCTCTCCCTACAATACACACCTGCTCTCCTACTCTCTCTCCCTCCACTTTATCTTCATCCCCTAACACCCCCTCTTTAGTCCCCCCTCCATTCTCACTAAAACCTATACCCACATCTACCATACTAAAACTCCTTAAGAAACTAAAACCAGGCACCAATGCTCCCGATGACATACCTTCTAACTTTCTAAGCTTAGCAGCCGAAGGAATTGCCTACCCTATTAGCATATTAATCAACCGCTCAATTCAAGAAGATATGGTTCCCCAAATCTGGAAAAAGGCCTTCATCATACCTTTGCATAAAGGCGGTAGTAACAACCTTGTTTCCAACTTCTGCCCCATTGCTATCCTATCTCCCATCTCTAAACTCTTGGAAAAGTGCATCCACCTTCAACTCCTACCACATCTCCTAGATAACAACCTACTTTCTCCCACACAGCACGGATTTAGACCAAATCACAGCACTATGACAGCCCTCCTCTCCTTTCTAGAAACTGTAAATAGTGCCCGAGACTCTGGACAAATTGTCTCTACCCTTCTACTTGACCTCTCTAAAGCCTTTGATACTATATCACATAGACTGCTTCTAACCAAACTCTCCAAACTCAACCTCTCCCCCTCTACTTTGAACTGGTTCTCTAGCTACCTATCTAATAGACATCAAGCAGTGAAATGGAAAAAGGCTACCTCTTCATTCCTTAACACCCCAACAGGCGTCCCCCAAGGTTCCATACTAGGTCCCTCCTTTTAATATATTTATAAATGATTTCCACAAAGCCATCCCTCTCTCCAATATCATCCAATATGCAGATGATTCAACCATTATCCGCAAGGCCTCCACCATCCCCACTCTCATAAAACTAACTCAAGATGCTTTCTCTACCACTGAACTATGGATGAAAGCAAATCATTTAGCACTCAACCCCACTAAAACTAAATTAATGATATTCACCCTTCTAAACACAACTCTCTCAATACAAACTCATTCTCAATTACTAGTGAAAATTACACTCCCTGGAACTAGTGACAGAGACCAAACTACTTGGAGTCCAAATTGACAACCAACTAAAATTCAACTCTCATATACAACTCAATATTAAAAAAACACATCAAAAGCTAGGGATGCTCTATAGACAAAAAAACTACCTAACAACCACCACTAAAATCACTCTCTCTACTTCCTTTCTTATTCCCTCCCTTCTATATGGAGCTCCACTACTAACTAATCTACAAATCTCCCTGAAAAAACAACTCACCTCATGCTACAATAAAATAGCTAAGTTTGCTACCAACCAAAAGACTTACTCCCACCATTGCTCCTCTCTTCAACAACTAAAATGGCTAGAACTACCCCATCAGCTCTCCTATACACAACTATCCCTTGCTCACAAACTTATTTTCAGCCCCTCCCTCTGTCCCTCCCTCTCTTCTGTGCTTAAAATGCACAAACCTGATAGAATATTAAGGTTCAGCAACCAAAATCTGCTTGAAGTGTACAAACCAACCCGTCCACCTGGCAAATACCTTCTCTCACATGGGTTAGCTCGTCTCTGGAACTCTCTACCTTCATCTATCCGTACTACCTCTAACCATTTTATGTTCAAAAAATCTCTTCATTCACTTCTACTTTCCCAGTGGGAATGCTCTTGCTCCCACCCTACTTAAATACCCATCTCCTGGACTCCTGCTGACGTTCTTGACTTCTCTCTCTCATTATCCATAATTTCCCATTTCACTGTTCATCACTAATGAATACATAAGAATACTCTGCACTCTCATATGTTGAACTCTCTTTATTAAATAACTCTAGTAGAATTTAGAATTTATGTATAATTTGAGATAATCTGTCATCAGTTTTCTTTTTTACTTTTAAAACTTAAATTTATTGTAACTGTTTTGCTTAGCATTTGATTTTTGCCTACTGTGACTTTAACAATGTTTAAATATGCCTAATACCTACTGTAACCTACATTGTCTGGAGCTTTTCTCCCCAGAACTCCATTGAAAACAGGTTCTTTTGGCCCAATGGACTATCCTGGTAAACCAACTGCAAATAAAATAAATAAAAATAAAAAATAAATACATATTCTGATATCATCTGAGTTTTTCTTATGAGCTACTACCATGGAAGATACCCATTCAGTAGGTTCTTTTACTGGACAAATTACTCCTAGTTGCACCATTTTGTCTAGCTCTGCTTTGACTCTTTTTTGCATAGCTCCTGGAACTTTCTGTGTTAGTCTGACAACTGGGCTGATCTCTGGGTTTAACTTCATAGAGTACGCAACTGGTAGTTTTCCTAGCTTGTCTCCAAAAGTATCAGCATACACAGAAAAAATAGTTTGGGTAAAATTTGAGCTGTTGTAATTCAGGTTTACATGGTGGACTTCTTTATTAAATGAAAGCAGTCCCATTTTCAAACTGTTTCTGAGGCCTAATAATGACTGCACGTGTCTCTTGACTATGTAAAACTGGAAGTCATAGCTGTTCCCAGCAGATTAACATGAAAGCACTACTGACCCTTCAGTTTGAATTTCTTCACCACCATAAATAACAATCTTCACATATTTTGCCAAATCAAGTTGTCCTGTAGCTCTTACTCTAGCAAACACTTCTGCTGACATGACATTGTACTTTGAACCAATACCTACTTTGAGCTCTATAGGTCTCTCATTAATCCAAACAGTACAAAAAATTTCATTCTTTGCCCACAAATCTACTGCATTGACTGTTTCACCAAGCACAGACACACCATTAACAAAAAAAGCAGGGTTGCAGCTTTCTAATTGATCAACTTGCCTTTTGGAATACCCTTTTTGAATAAAATAATGTACTTATTTGATTTACAAAACCTTTTGAAATGATCCAACTTATTGCAAGAATGGCATTGGTGATCAAAAGCTAAGCACTTCTCTCATCTGGGTTCATGACTACCACCACAATTACAACAGCTGACTATGAGGTTTGCTATGGGTTTTGCTGAGTCACCTCTGTGCTTAGCCGCATGAACCTCAGGCCATACTGAAGTAACTCTGGGTTTTACTGAAGTTGCTACACTCTTGGGCCTGTATCTTTTAACCTTGTGCGGCATACTATCTACACAACTTTTGTCAATGTGCCTTTTGCACCTATTCTTCTTTGTAACCATACTTGTGTGCCTTACTGTAGCTGGTATATCCGACAAATATCAATGGCCTTTTTTAATGCAAATCACTGTCTTTAAGCAACATCTTTCTCACTGTGTCATTATTAATACCACACACAAGCCTGTCCTTTATCAACTCATCTCTCAAATCACCAAATCTGCACATTTTAGTCTTATTAAGCAAATCAGTTACATAGGCTTCAAAAATTTCACCAGGCTTTTGATCTCTTGTGTAAAATAAGTGCCTTTCCATTGCAATATTCATTTAGGGGTTACACATTTCTCTAAATTTACATTTTAAGCACTCAGGGTATTCCTACATTTCAGCCAGTACCACAATATGGTGACCTTCCCCCTCCACTGGAAACACAGCAGGTGCATGCACAAATGAATGCTCTCTTTCAATGGCCTATGAACCCGCTAAAATAAGCATAATAAATGCTTTTGTGAGTGCATTTGTCAGAAAAAGCAGCCTGTATGAAAATATCTTATTCATGTTCAAAGTCAAAAGGCAAAGTCAAAGAAAACTTTATTGTCATTAAGAACTACACATCAGTGTAGCTGAATGAAATTACAATGCTTTATTTTCAATGCAGGAAACAGTCGCACATATAGACAGAGAAAAATTAATAAAATATCACATTAGAAATTTAATACGTAGCAATTAGTATGTAAAGTAGGACAGCAGTGACCCATACCCATCCCAGAACAGGAGACATGGAAGACAAGAAACACTATGAAGGTAATATTGTCAAAGTAAAACTGAAGCAATAGCAGCATATCTATGATTAGACTGAATTATTGCACAGTTTGTATGTTGCACTTTACAGTCCTTCAGTATTGCACTTAGTTATTGAACATCGATAAAATAAGCCCCTTGATAGGCCAGTTATGTAGCAGACATCATGGTTTGTTTTTCTCAAGAGTTCAACAGTCTAATGGAGAGAGGAAAGAAACTGTTTTTTAGTCTGGTAGTCTTACAATGCAGGCTTCTGTATCTCCTGCCTGAGGACAGGCGAGTGTACAGACCATTGGCAGGATGCGTTGGATCACTGGAAATCTTTCTGGCCCTGTCCAAACACTCTTCAGTTCTCTGTAATATTGTTATCAAATGCAAGTACTGCATGTTTGCGAAATCCTTCTACCATGATCACAGATTATAGTAAAACACAATCCAATTTTGGCCCTTGTAATTATGTATGAACATGCACATATACCAGGTACTTGTAATAATATTCAAATGCACAGTAAACTCTTTGAAAGACTGTACTCTGTTTAATATTCTTTGAAATAACTGTACTTTGTGAAATAACTGCACTATAATACTGCACTTGCAAAGAATATGCACACTTCGAATACTTTGAATAGCTTTAGTTAATATGAAAACGTAGTACACAGTGAAAAAATATGGTAGTTTTCCCTTTTTGTGCATTTTATGCGATTCAGATATTGTTTCAAATGTTTTCATAATTATTTTGAATATTTTTATCAATATGTCAGAGTTCTGGACATTTTGTTTAATAAGAGATTCGTTTTGAGTGTTCTGAGTGCTTCATTTTATGGTTGTAGTGAAATAAATCATTTAAGCGTGTTTTAGTACCTGGAATTTGTTTCTGACCTGTTTTTGAGTCATTTGAGCAGTTAGGATGTTCCACTCATATATATTCCTCCACTTCTAACTGGTTGCCTCATGGCTGTGACTCTGGATCCCATTCTTTTTTTTTTTTTTTTTTTTTTTTTTCTTTTTTCAAAACAGGTTTAATGTTTTAACATATAAGAGAAATATCATAACAATTTTATACAAGTAATTAAAAATAGGTATTATTATAATATTCAACAAAACAACTAAAGTATTTACAAAGACATCCACTACAATCAGATCAATTAATTAAACTAAAATACCGTGCTATTGAAATTAGAATTTTTTTAACAAATTTTGTAAATTATCCCATACAATATAATATGATGTTTTTCTAGTTGTTCTCATTCTAATTGTGCTTATTTCCATATGACACATTATATTCATAACATTTTTAAATTCATTGAACGAAGGAGGTGTATCTGAAATCCAGTTTCTAGTTATTATTTTCCTGGCCACTGCTAGGATAGACCATAACAAGGGAAGCTTATTCTTTTTAACACATTGAGGTACAGGTGTGTTGAATAATATAAGAGACTTAGAAATAATGAAATTATCTGTAAAAAGAGCCTGCAAAAATTCATTAATTGACTTCCAGTATTCTTTCAACTTCATACAGTCATAAAACATATGAGCCCAGTCAGCATTAATTTCTACATTACATCTCTTACATAGATTATCTTTATTATTTATTTTATTCATTATCAAAGGTGTATAAAAAGATCTATGTAAAAATTTCCATGTATAAAGTCTCCAGACAATGGAAGATGTAGTTCTATAAGCAGATTCCAATATATATTGTTTATCTTGTTGAGTTGGTGGGTCCCCATTAATAGAGGTGAAATAATTCCAGTATGAATCTACACTGTAAAAAGTTTCTTGTCTGATAATTTTATGTATATATGAAAGTTTACCTTTATCAGAAACTTTATGCTGTAAATTTAATATCAAGTAATCAATCAGTTTTGGAACAGATTCTTTAACTGTTATAGACATTAGATCTATTCTATCAATGAGATGTTGTCTAAAGATCTGAACCTCTAACCAGCAAGTTTCTCTTAGATCAAATTCTTGTTTTAAGAAATCTAGATTTTTAACTTTATTATCAGATATCAGCTGATACCAGTACTTTAGATCATTATCTATAGCTAAATGAGCTCCTTCAGAAGTAAATGACATAAGCATACCCTGAGTATACATTATAGGGAATACAATAAAATTCCATTCCCTATACTTAGGGTGCATGAATATAAAGTTTCGATAACTAATAATAATATTTAATGGGTAACAAACCATAT
Source organism: Protopterus annectens (assembly GCF_019279795.1). Lineage (NCBI taxonomy): Eukaryota > Metazoa > Chordata > Ceratodontiformes > Protopteridae > Protopterus > Protopterus annectens. The sequence continues at coordinate 63,859,538 of NC_056741.1, read as the reverse complement.
GTTTAGGTGTAATAGGTGAAGTACAAAATTCCTTTAGCAACCACAACATGGAGTTATTTACAATCATATTTTTATGTGTTAAGGAGATTTTCATGAAGTGCATACTAATTAGCTCCCAATAATCTTTCCATTTTGCGATATATGACTGATCTATTAATAAAGTAATAACTTTTATAATAGAAGAGATAATATATAAATTAAAGTCTGGAAAAGAAATACCCCCTTGAGACCAGCTATTAGTATGTTTCTTTAATGCAATCCTAGGTCTATTAGGTGCCCATAAGAAATTTAACATTAGTGTATTCAGTTTCTTGATAATTATTTTTGTAGGTGAAAGTATTATTGATTGTATTAAGTATAAAATCTTGGGGAATATTATCATTTTAATAATTGTAAGTCTCTCCTCCATAGTAAAAAACATATTATTCCAGGTATTAAAAAGATTTTGTATATTAAGAAAACAGCTATTATAGTTATTATATATAATAGATTTAATATCTTTAGATAGTATTATACCTAAATAAGTTATCTGACCTTAATTGGGTACATATTTAGTAAAATCACTAATGAGAATATTATTTCGTGTATATATAGGTAGTATTTTAGTTTTTTCTTCATTGAATATTAAACCAGAAATACTTTTAAAATTCATCATTTTATCAAATAAAGACTGCATAGAAGAATTAGATCCTGCTGATGTAATTAGAACATCATCTGCAAAAAGTTTAATTTTTGATGTTGTATTTTCGTCTATTTCAAAACCCTCTATGTCAGTACTTTTTCTAATCAAATTAGCCCAAGGCTCCATTACTAAAGTGAATAATAGTGGAGAAAGTGGACATCCTTGCTTTGTACCTTTAAGAATGGGTATTTTTGTGAAACATATGTTCCTACCTTAATATAAGCCAGCGTTCCTTTGTATAAATGCTCAATTAAATTTACAAATGCATCAGAGAAGTTTGTGCATTTCAGTAAGGTAAACAGATAGTCCCAACTTACTGAATCAAATGCTGAACCTATATCAAGACTAATAAGTGTTAAATCTTTCTTTTTCCTATTTGCAAAATCAATTAATGTTAAAGTTCTTTTTATATTATCAAAAGTATTTCTATTTACAATGAAGCCCGTCTGATCTATATCTATAATGCCGGGGATGATTGTCTTCAATCTATCAGCAAAAATACTCATAAACATTTTATAATCAACATTAAGTAATGAGATGGGTCGATATGAAGAACATCTAGTTGGATCTTTATTAGGTTTTAAAATTGGTGAAATAAATGTATATTGCCAAGATGGGGGGGTTCTTAACTCAGTTTGGGCCAAAATAAAAACCTTATGTATTAATGAATATGTAGTTTTAGAAAGGATTTTATATATCTCTGGTATAATACCATCAGTACCCGGTGCTTTGTTTGATTTAAGCTTATTTATTTGTGTAATAACTTCTGTATATGAAATACTCTTGTCCAATAATTTAATCTGTTGTTTATTAAGCTTTTTATTCATGTTTGTGGTTATAAACTCCTTTATTTTATCTTTAGGTTCCATGTTAATGTTGTTATGGTTAATCTTGTGAAAGTGATTTCTAAATTCATCCAGTATTTCTGGTATACTAGAAACATTCTTCTTTTTCCTTAGAGAAAAGATTTCTTTGATATGGATTTGTTTATTCAATCTTTTTGTTTTATTTTTAAGTCTATGTAAGTATTTGGGGCTTATTGAATAAGACAAAAACTTATATTTCTCTAAAGTTATTTTAACTTTATGAGTTAAAATTTCTTTGTATTTCTCATTTAGTTTGTTTATTTCTTCAATAACTTTCTTGTCCATAATATTTTCTTTATTATTATGTTTATGAGTCTAATTTACTTTGAATATCTAACAATTCCTTATCCCAAGATTTCCTTTTATTATTATACCATCTGATACTTTGTCCATATAGATATGATTTTAAGGCATCCCAAACATAGACAATGGAGACTTCAGGAGTATTATTTATGTCTAGAAAATGTTGTACTTCTGAAAGTATATATTCTTTATAGTCTTTTAGCTGAGTTAAGTATGCTGGTATCCTTTTGATCTGAACATTATGAGTATTTTTATCATGAATTCAAAAACAATTGAGTTATGATCAGATATAGGACATGAAATGATTTTGGAATTAATTAAATCTGTTACCATCTGGTTAGAAATAAAGACCCTATCTATTTTTGAATAAGTTTTGTATCTGTTAGAAAAAAGGTGTATGGTAATGATTTTGAATCTATCTGATTATTAATATCATTCAAATGATAAGAATTAGCAAAATCATTTAAATGTTTTGCATTAGATGTAATTCTTCTTTTCCTTATAGTGGTAGTATCACTTTCATGTAGTATACAATTAAAATCACCAGCTAAAATAATATCCCCTATAGAGAATGATATGATCTTATCAATATGATGTTTCACTGTATTAATACCAATTCCAGGTATCCAATATACATTAATTAAAGTGTAAGTCTTCCCATTAATTTGTATTGTAACCATACAAAACATTCCTTTGTCATCCTGATAAGACTTAATGGTTTTAGGAATGGGCATACTTTTATTCCATAAAATAGCCACTCCTCTTTTTCTGAGTGTGCTCTGAACTAACCAATACTGTATACTTATTAGTGGCTAGTTTATCAATATCTTTTTCAAGAGATGGGTTTCTTGCAGGAAGACTAGATTGGCCTTGTGTAAATTAATGTATCTTATTAGGCTTGCCCTTTTACACGGATTATTCAATCCATTAATGTTTAAAGAAATTCCTTTTAAAGATGTCATTTGGCATTTTTAAAACTCAAGAATCTTATGATCGAAATAAAAAATAACAAGATAAATAATGTTACATCTCCTCTTTTAGGTGTACCTTTAAATATAGCTGTATTTATTAAATCTCTTATGGGATTTTGTATAGGATTCAATTTTGTTTGTAGTGACAATGAGTGTACAAAATATATTGTGGATGTCAACACTATATACATATAACAATGAACAAGTGAAAATAATGTAAGGATTAAACCTTGCATCCAGCCTGGAGTTGAAAACTCCAACTTAGAGTAGTATTTACTACTCAAGTACCCTAAGCAGCAGTACCTCAGCTACCACCTTATCAATTTAATACTAGTTATATTTAACTGAGGTTAACAGTTTTCAATTCAATTATCTATCAAGACAAAACTACACATTTGGTAAAACAGCATCATATAAACTAAAATAAACTTTTTTTTTTTTTTTTTTTTTTAAACTGTTCATACTACTATATAGATCTATGTAATATATAACACTTGTATTCAAATAGCATTCAAATAATCTTGATGTTAGAAATCAAGAGGAGAGAAAATTAGGTTCTAACATTCATTTAAATCAAAAACTTTGGCTAATATGATTCAGACATTACATATATTAAGATGCATCTATTTTCTGTCATGTGAATACTATTAACAGCTTCCAAAAAATGTTGAATTGTTTGTATATGAGCATTTACTTAAACTCATTATTGTCAATAGAGTAAAATATTGTATTCATAAAATTATTATAAATCATATTGCATAGTTATGCAAATTCTCAGAAACACTTGCATTATTAAAAAAAAAAAAGCCATCACACACATACACACAGACACACACACACATACATACACACACACATACACATACACACACACACACACACACACACACACACACACACACACACACACACACACACATATATATATATATATATATATCTGATCTCACTGAGTTGTGTCTTTGTTGAGCACTATCCTACTTGCTGTCCCTAGAATAAATCTGTCTGCTTTATAGAAAATAATGCACAGCAAACACATTTTAGTAACCAGATTTTACAATCATGCTAACCTACTGCTTTAAAATATATCACATGATATTTCTTCCAGAATAGAATTATAAAATTGTTTATGCTTGTCAATCAGATGAATTAAATGAATTATAATAAAGTTTATGTTTGGAACAGAACAAACAATACAGCAGGTGATTCTCTATTCACTAACACAATAGGTAAAAGTTGGAATCTCTTACCTAGTGACATAACTCTGACTACATCCCTGCCACTTTTCAAACAGAAAATTAAACTATACTTCCAAAATCATTGGCTTTGTTCCTGCAACACACCTGACTAACCATCCTCTCTCACTCTGTTTCTCCTCCACTCTTTTCATCTCTACCCTTTTTCAGTTCTGTTTCCTTTACTTTTGGGATTTAACTATGTACATTTTGTACAATCGTTGATATGTTAATGAACTGCATATTGTAAACGTGTTTTTCTCTTTGAAATTATCTTTTCATTCTTTTTGTTTTTGTAATTTCTGATTGAGCTATATCTTAGATTAGTCAATTTTTTTTTATATAATGTACTTAGTATATAGTGGAGCTTTTCTCCTCAGGCCTCTGCTGAAAATGGACATGTATCCAGCCAGACTAGCCCGGTCAACAAATGTAAAATAAAAATAAAAATAAAATAAACAGAAGTTTTTAACACAGATTATTATGCTGCTGTTAAGTAGATTTTCAAAAACATTTAAATAAATGTTTCATTTTCTATGCCTTCTAAAATAAGACATTTACTTACTACAAGAAACTACATCATTTAAACTCATTATAACTGACATATGTTATGAATAGAGTATTTTTCCTGAATCTGTGGTGTATCAGTATGATAACTAGGTCAGAGGTTATACTAACTGCTTTCAGTTTCTCTGTGAGAATTCTGTGTGTTGAAGCTTTTGAAGTAGTTCATGGACACTGTGCATGAGACAGCCCACATCCCAGATTGTCTCCCTTAACATTTTGGCGGGAAACTTATTAAAACTTGTGACAAACATTCATTTTGTCAATAGAGTAAAATATTGTATTCATAGAAATTATTATAAATCATATTGGATAGTTATGCAGATTCTCAGAAACACTTGCATTATTATATAAAAATAAAAAAAAATAAAAAAAGCCATCACACTCACACACACACATACACATACACATACACACACACACACACACACACACACACACATATATATATATATATATATTTGATCTCACTGAGTTGTGTCTTTGTTGAGCACTATCCTACTTGCTGTCCCTAGAATAAATCTGTCTGCTTTATACAAAATAATGCACAGCAAACACATTTTAGTAACCAGATTTTACAATCATGCTAACCTACTGCTTTAAAATATATCACATGACATTTCTTCCAGAATAGAGTTATAAGATTATTTATGCTTGTCAATCAGATGAATTAAATGAGTTATAGTAAAGTATATGTTTGGAACATAATTTTTTAACACAGATTATTATGCTGCTGTTAAGTAAATTTTCAAAAACATTTAAATAAATGTTTCATTTTCTATGCCTTCTAAAATAAGACATTTACTTACTACAAGAAACTACATCATTTAGACTCATTATAACTGGCATATTTTATGAATAGAGTATTTTTCCTGAATCTGTGGTGTGTCAGTGTGATAACTATGTCAAAGGTTATACTAACTGCTTTCAGTTTCTCTGTGAGAATTCTGTGAGTTGAAGTTTTTGAAGTAGTTCATGGACACTGTGCATGAGACAGCCCATATCTCAGATTGTCTCTCTTATTTTGGCAGGAAACTTATTAAAAACTAGTGACAAACATTCATTTAGTAGTGTAAATGTATGTAAACATGACAAAACCTTCACAATGTATTCCACAGACCATTACAGCCTCTTACTTCTTTTCAGAAAGAGAAACAAATTGAATCACAGCTTGCCATTAAATCTTCAGATATTTTGACTGGTTATGAAACAAAACATTATAACTGACATATTTTATGAATAGAGTATTTTCCTGAATCTGTGGTGTGTCAGTGTGATATCTATGTCAAAGGTTATACTAACTGCTTTCAGTTTCTCTGTGAGAATTCTGTGAACTGAAGCTTCTGAAGTAACTCATGAACACTGTGCATGAGACAGCCCACATCTCAGATTGTCTCTCTTAACATTTTGGCGGGAAACTTATTAAAAACTAGTGACAAACATTCATTTAGCAGTGTAAATGCATCTAAACATGACAAAACATTCACAATGTATTCCACAGATCATTGCAGCCTCTATGTAAGTGAAATTAAGCCCAAAATTACCAACAAGCAATAAAACTCAACATTCTTCTCCCAACTCAATTTTCATACAAATCCTATTATTCACTGTGCCCACACAATCAAAAGCATTTCTATATATTAATAAAGAAAAGAAAAAGAGTGTAGAAAATAAAAGGGAGTGAGGCAGAAATAAAAAAATGTAAGAGAAAGCTGTAAGAAGTATATACAATGGAATGTTACTTACTGTTTATATTAATAGAGTTAAAAATAAAACATATTATTTACTCTAATTTAGTTCTGATTATTATTAGTTAAAGCATAACAGATTATTTACAAACAAGCATAAGCAGTATAATCAAGAAAGTATAATTAGAAATAGCATTTGAAGAACTTATAAAAACTTTTACAAGGAATAAATATGTTATTATTCTATTAATGATATTTTCATTACTGTTCACTCCTGCCCTCCCCACCCTTTACCCACTACATAATCTAAATAGAATGTCATTGTTTAAACAAAGAAAATAATAAAAGGAGAAGGAAAAAAGGTAAAGATAAAAAATGTATCAAATTACTAACCTTACTTCTTTTCAGAAAGAGAAACAAATTGAATCACAGCTTGCCATTAAATCTTCAGGTATTTTGACTGGTTATGAAACAAAACATTTCTTTGCACATAGAGAATAACTTTGATTAAATCTTTTCCAAAATATTTGTGGCTTTCTAGAAATGCAGGAACTATATTCAAAAAGATTAATAATGAACTAAAATGACGAGAGAGAAAAAAAACATATAACAAATCATTTGTTTTTTAGTCTCTTCTTCTTCTCTGAAGTCTTCCACGAAGCTTCAGTTGCCAATCTCTTTAATGAAGAACTAGCCCATTCCATTTCTTCTATTTTATCCAAAATCCTTTTTCTTTGACAAACAGTAAAGCAGAGTCTAAATCATCGAAAACCTTAGGACCATCAGGAAGGAAGATTTTAAGCTTGGCAGGAAACAGAAGGTATGTTTTAAACTGTGCTTTTTTAAGCTCCCTTATTAGTGGCAGAAAAACTTTTCTTTTAGCCATTACCATGGAAGAATAGTCATTGTCAAAACGCACAGTTGTCTCATTAATCTTAACAGGAGCTTTAGCCCAAGCAGATTTAAGAACCATCTCTTTATCAAAAGATGATAGAAATCTAACTATAACTGATCTAGGATATTTTTTGTTAGAGTTAGTATTAGCTATAGATCTATATGCTCTTTCGATACCAAAAGAGAATGCTTCTGTTAAGTCTAAAGTTTTAGGGAGCCAAGTTGTTAAAAAAGAAGTAATATTGTTACCTTCAATATTTTCCGGCAGTCCAAAAATCCTAATGTTATTGCGCCTAGATCTATTTTCCAGGTCATCCAGCTTTGTTTGTAAATGTGTATTTTGTTTCAGCAGAAACTCAATGTTGATTTCCTCTTCTTGGATTCTATTTTCCATGTCATTCACAGCTTCTTCTATGCCTGTCATCTGGATCTTCTGTTGTTGCAGGTCTGTATGTAACAGGTCTATTTGTTTTGTAGTTTTTCTATGAAGGTGTCTATTTTAGTATCCATTTTATCAGTAAGTTGCTGGATTATAATTATCAGAGACTGAAGTTCTTTCTTGATGCTGGAGTCTTGAGAATTTGTCTTACTGGAACTCATTTCAGACTGATAAACTGACAGGAAAATTTCCACAGTGATTTCTGACAGGAATATTGTTAAGATTTCCTTTCTTTTTTAGATATAGTTCAAGAACTATATAAAACAAACGTATTTAGAAAGAAAATTACTTCAAAAATTAATTTTTTAAGTAATTAATTCCTGTCAGTGTAATGAAATTGGTGGAGTTGAAGAAATCTGCTGCTATCCTGTGTTCATCCTTGGCCACGCCCCTCTGGATCCCATTCTGACACCATGTCACTTGTCTTCTGTACTTTAAGAAGATGATGAGGCTTGGGTGTTCTTTTACGTTGTTTATTGCATACACACACATCAAGATGGATGGCAGTAATATTGAACTTAAACTATCTAACTGACTGACTACATGCATGCATGGTCTCACTCTCGCTACTCAATGAAAATGGCACTCTTGCTTGCACATGCTCAGTACTTATATACACATGCCCGCTGAATGCAATGCTTCTTAAAGATATATCACATACTCCTTTCTACAGAGTGTATTTGCTGAGAGAACTCATATAGGTTTATGAAATTTGTAGGATTATCTGAGGTGCAGGTTAGCCAGTCTGTATTAAAGTCACCCATAAAGAGAAGTTATGTACTTACCATAACATTCCATGTGAGTTGTTCATCTCGCCTTTATTCTTGCACATGGGTTCAGAGCCGATCCATCGGCTCCATGTCGGCCACTTTACAAGCTGAAGATCTCAGAGTAGTTCGAGACCAGGTCCCTATCCCATGATGCTCACTGTTCTACCTCAGCTCTAGTTTGCTGAACCCAGCATAAACAGGTATAACCCAATAAATACTCCAACCGGAGTAAGAAGTCCCAGACCAAGACCATCAGACTCCAAGTCTACTCATTCTTCGAAACCCTGGAGGGGGAAGGTGGGTGGGAATGTAAGAATAAAGGCGAGATGAACAACTGACATGGAACGTTATGGTAAGTACATAACTTCTTTATGTGAAGTTCTTCAATCTCGCCATTTATTCTTACACATGAGTAGCATCCCAAGCACCCTAATGTTGGGTGGCTCAAGGGAGTATATTCCTGAGGACAGTGGAACCAAAGGAAGCCCTTTCCCTGGAGCCCCTGTCCACTTTGTAATGAGTGATAAAGGTATGCGGCTTAGACCAAGTGGCAGCTGCACATATAGTATCCAGAGGCAATCGAACTGCATAGGCAGAAGAAGTAGAAACAGCCCTAGTGGAGTGCGCCTTCACACCATGCTCTAATGTTTGGTTCACTGAAGAGTATATACATTTAATGCAGTCAATTAACCATGTGGAAAGGCTAACTTTAGGGATTGGTAGTCCTTTCTTAGTGTCAGCATGAGATACAAAGAGTTGGTCAGATCTTCTGTATTTCTTTGTGCTGTTCAAATAAAATCTCAATTGTCTGTGGACATCAAGTTTAGGCAACATGTACTCAAACGTATTAGAATGATTACTGAAAAATGTTGGAAGTTCGATAGTTTGATTCAGGTTAGTCTCAGAACACACCTTTGGCAGGAGTGAAGGGTTAGTCCTCAGTGATACTCTGTCTGGATGGAATACCAAATATGGGGGTTTGATAGAAAGAGCTTGAAGCTAGACACCCTACGTGCTGAGGTAATGGCCACCAAAAGGATAGTTTTCCAAGAAAGAAGCTTCAACTGACAGGATGATGCAGGCTCAAAGGGGGGAAGAATAATATGTGACAACACAAAATTTAGATTCCAGGGAGTAAAGGGTTGTCTAATAGGCGGCCTAAGATGAATGGTACCCTTCAGGAAGGCCCTACATAATCTGTGAGACATCAAATTAGAACCTTCAGCACCAAGATAAAAGTTCGAAATAGCAGCCAATTGAACTTTAATGGTGGTAGCTGCAGCACCTTCATGAAAAAGCTTAGATAGGAATTCCAGAACACTGGCAATCGGAGCAACATAAGGATCAACGTTATTTTGGGAGGCACAAAAGGCAAATCGCTTCCATTTACTAGCATACAACTTTCTGGTGGAAGCCTTATGTGAAGACACAAGAATGTGCTGTACCTCTGAAGAAAAATCATGTGACCTGGCTAGGTTGGGAATCAGAGCAGCCAAGCTCAGCCTGAGGGAACGAAGGGAGGGATGGAGGGCCCCTAACGAATGTGTCAGCAGGTCTGGAACTGGGCCCAGAATCCAAGGTTCCTCCAGTTGGTAGAGTCGGAGGAAGGGGAGCCAAATTTGTCGAGGCCAAAAGGGAGTTATTAAGATTACAGTCCTTCCCAGGCTCTTGGCTTTCTGCAAGAATTTCAGAATCAGGGGTGCAGGTGGGAAGGCATACAGGAGTCTCGGGGGCCAATCGTGTCCGAGTGAGTCCCTTGGGCTGTCCCCCAGAGGGGAATTCAGGGCAAAGTAGCTTCTGCATTTGGCATTCATGGGGGATGCAAACAGGACACAGTAAGGCTGGTCCCATCTGCAGAAAATCATTTCTGCAACTTCGTCTTTGAGAGACCACTCTTGCGGCAACAGAATGGCTCTGCTCAATTTGTCCACTATCACGTTGGATTTCCGCTGGATATGCATTGCTATCAGAAAGCGCCCGGTGGATACTGCCCACTGCCAAATTCTCAAGGCCTCTCGACACAGGGGGTAAGACTTGGACAACATGTTTGTGGTCTGGTACATCAATAAACAAGGGGGAACTGTCTGTATTGCAATAGTCCATAGAGGCAGAGAGTAGTGGAAGTGCTGCAATGCCAAAAGCACTGCTCTCAGCTCCAGAACATTGATATGCAACTGTGACTCTGTCTCCGACCAAGTGCCTTGGGCTGTTCTTCCCTGAAAAAGCCCCCCCCCCATCAGAGAAGCATCCGTGGTCACCGTGGCAGACGGTGGGGGAGAAACAAATGGTCGACCCAATGTAACTTGGTTAGTCAAACACCAGAGAAGATCCTTCTTGCAAGGACCCATAATCATAATTAGGAACGACATCGGAAATTGTTGGTAATACCACTGGGTGAAGAGTAACCACTGAAGAATCCTCATGTGCATATGACCCAGAGGAACTGCTATGAGCGTAGCTGCCATGGTACCTAGTAGCTTCAGTACTTGATGGGCCGGTACTTTTCTTCTCTGCAAAATGTCCGAGACCTGATTTCAGAGGGTGGTTATTCTGTCCAGGGGCAATTTTACTGTGGCGGTGGTGGTGTATAGTTCTGCTCTGATAAATGATATATGCTGCAATGGCGACAATGCAGACTTTTCAAAACTGATAGTAATACCTAACTGAGTGCAGAGATTGAGAGTGTGATCCCTGGACAGAATTAGTTGATGCCTGGAGGTGGCAGTAAGGAGCCAGCCATCCAGATATGGAAGCATTTGGAATCCTAGATGCCTCAGATGAGCTGTAACTACTGCCATGCATTTGGTAAACACTCTGGGGGCTGTTGTGAGTCCAAAGGGAAATGCTCAGAATTGGTAGTGACTGGCTCCCAGCCGGAAATGCAGATGATCTCTGGATGGTCTGGCCATTTTGATATGGTAGCATGCTCCTTGAGATCTATAGAGCACATCCAATCACTCACTCCAAGGAATTGGAGAATAGACTGAAGCATGACCATCCAGAACTTTTCCTTTTTTACAAATGTGTTGAGTCTACTGAGCTCCAAAATGGGCTTCCAGTCCCCTGTCTTCTTTGGAACTAAAATGAATCTAGAGTAAGCTCCTGATCCTATCTGGTCTGCTGGGACTGGCTGGATGATTCTTTTTTCTTGCAGCCTCTGTATTTCTATGGCTGCTTGATCCCTGAGACTGGGTGGAACATCTGGGATTTTTTTCCCAACACATGGATTTTCTAAAAAGGGAATGATGTAACCTCTGGTAACGATGCTTTGTACCCAAGAATCTGTTGTAATTCCTAGCCAGGCATCTGGATACAAAGCCAAGTGACCCCCAACTGCCTCCAGAGTAGGACAGTTGGGCATCCTTTCAGGAGTGCTGATAGGGCTTACCAAGGAACTGAACCCTGTCGCCCAGGTTCTGCAGACCCCCTCTGCCGCCGGGGCAGCATCTTCCATTATTACCCTCTACTCTGCCCCTGGAGGGGGGTTCACTACATGTGTTCTGGAAATCTCCTTGGGACTTTCAGAACCACATTTATACACCTTTCTGCCCTTTGGGGTATAGTCTAGTAGGGGTGGAAAAACTGACTCCTATGGCAGATAGAGTCTTTCCCCTCCTGCTCACACCTAGTGAGAGTCTCCTTAACTTTGGGCCCAAAAAGAGAAGTGCCAACAAATGGGTTGTTGACAAAGGAAGACTTGAAGGCTTCCACAAAGGAGCACAAGCACATCCAGGACTGTCTCCACAGAGCTATCGCTGAACTCGGTGCCCGACTCAAACCATCGGCTGCATAGGAAATGAGCCGCATGGATGAGTTCACTATGGGGTTAAGGGTATTAAGTTGGGCTGTCACCTTCTCAGAGACAGTTCCATCTGTATAACCCTGCAGAGTATCTCCAAGCTCTTTTAGGAAATCTCTTTGAAGATGGGGAAAATGAGTCAAGTAGCTAAACGATCGCATAGCAAAGGTCGCACAACTAAAGATGCGTTTCCCATATCTGTCCATCGTCCTGGAATCCCTATTAGGATGATGGACAGTAGAAGAGGTTTCTGACATCTCTTTATTGGTGGCCGCCGCCACCAACATAGCATCAACCGGGACTCCCTTTGTGAGGAACATCTTGTCTTGAGAGGGGGGTGGTGATAAACTTGCTGGGCCTCCGAGGGACTGGTTCCATAGAATCAGGATACTCCCACACCCTTCGAGCAACCAATTCCATTAGTTCATCGAAGGGCAGAGTCACCCAGGAAGTGAAAGGTTGAGACCCAAAGGCCTTCAGGAGCACCGACTCATCCTCAGTAGGGCTAGCGGTCTGCCAGTCACCCCTCTGCTTTAGGAATTCCAGGATATCAGCAAAGGAGATATCCTCCAAGGGGGACCATGAGGACCCTTCCGATTCCTCTAAGTCAGTGTCTGATGTCAAAGACTCCTGTGGGGAATCTAAATGCCTCCTCTTACAAAGTCTCTTCCTGGGAACCTTATCAGTGGGGGCTTCTGGTGAGGTGTCAGTAGAGCAAGAGTCACCCGATGGGGTTACCTGCGGCTCCAGGTCTCAATGCTTCACAGGGACCTGCAATGTAAAGGCAGAAAGTGGCACTTTAGGGGAGGAGGGACCTGATGATGTGTGTGTCTTGGATGACATAACCCTCCTCATAGCATCGAAGGTACCACTGCTTCAACCCGAGGAAGCCGTAGGTTCCAAAGAAGGCGGCAAATTCCCCGGTGCCGAGACAGTGGGCTCCAAACCAGAGGACAGAGCTGAGCTCATCCGTGCCGAAGCCCTGAGAGGAAGGGTCAGAACCAATGTAGTGATTCAACTCTCCCCCCTGGAACCGACGAGAGAGTGTCGGCTCCCAGACTCTTCCAATGGAACTGAACAAGTCAGGGCTGATGTAGCCAAGGGCCATGGAACAGGCCTCGGCTCCACAATCATCAGATCCTCCTCCCCCGGCTCCAAAGGCCGTGCTCGGCTTGGAGGAGGAGTAGTCACAGCAGGTGGAATGGTCGTAGGCCCTGAGGCTGGTTGGGTCGAAGCCAATAACAATTTAGCAAGTACCAGGTTCTCGAGAAGCCTCCTCACCACCCGGTCCACATCCACATCAGAGAGGGTCCTCGAAGAACAAGTCGAAGGAACTGAAGATGCCACTTACTGAAGGATAGGCGATCTCAAGGTTTTGGAGACTGACTCCAAGACCAGGGACCAGCTCCGAAACACTTGCTTGGTGCACGACTCTGAAGACTGTGGAGCCGGAGACCGCACCTTAACTGTAAGGCTTGGAGCCGATGACTTGGGCTCCGAAGACACCTTAGAAGACTTCAACCCCTTCGATGACTTGGAGGTTTATCTAATGACTCTAAGCACTCTAAAATCACTAAAAACACACTATTAATATGTATACACTAAATCATACTATTAAATAGTATAAGGGGATAGGGATTAACTAAAGAAATGGCCAAAGGCCTAAGAGCAACCGCTCTGAAAATGACAAACTCATCAAATGCTAACTAAATAATTTTAAGGCTAAGCAGCCCAAAAGCAGTGCAAACATAAAGTTTTTTTTTATAATATAGTAACTATCAGCAGAATATATGCCAAAAGAAGATAAATAAGAAACAACTGTCCCAAGCTCCCCAGACGACCTCCGATCTGTTGCAGCAACAAACTAGATCTGCGGTAGGATAGAGAGCATCATGGGTTAGAGACCTGGTCTTAAGCTACTCTGAGATCTTCAGCTTATAAAGCAGCTGACTCTGAGCTGATGGATCGTCTCTGAACCCATGTGTAAGAATAAAAGGCGAGATTGAGCAACTTCACATCAATAGTTTCCTGAGAGAATGTTACAGTTGACCAATGAAGGAAGTTCTCAGTAATGGTGGGGTTGTTTCCAGGATGGATATAGATTGCAATAATAGTTATGGATTTCTGTGAGTTTATTTCAGGTCTAGTGAATAGTATTTTGGCTTTGTTGAAATCAGGGTGGTTTCGATTTAGGGGAAGTAGTTTCAGTGTGTTTTTATAAATGACAGGTATGCCTCCACAACATCTGTTAAGTCTATCCATTCTATGGATGTTACAGCCTTGGGTTAAACTTCACTATCATTTACCTCTGGCTTTAGTCAGGTTTCAGTTAAAACTGCTGTATCAGGGGATGTAGTGAGAACTAATAAAAGTAGTTCAGCTGTGGTGTGTTGATATACATATCTGTATGCAAAGAATGTTACTTTAGAGTAGTTCAAAAGGTTTGGAGCTATATGATTATATGTGAGTTTAGTATGTAGTGGAGAGGGATTAGGGTTTGTAGCAGAGGGGGAGAATTAAAATGGGCGGTGTTGATACAATGTTGCAATATAGGCCAGGCAGAGAAAACTTAGGAGCGAAGTATGAAGGAACAGCATTTCAAAGAGTGAAATGGCTACTGATCTGGGATGCAAGGTTAGATTAGTTGGTAAGGAGCATTCCAGGTTGGTTATGACATGACTTTAAGACAAAAAGAGAAAAAGTGACAGGGACAGAGTGGTGATTAAAAAGAGGCAGGTAGGTAGGGATGAGTTAGGGGAGGAGGAGAGAATGGAGACAATGAGGAGAAGGTTAGCAGCGAGTTCATAGAAAAGAAGGGAAGTATTTGGTGAGGAGGGTGTGTTTTAGTATGTGCAATGTGTTCTAGTTGGTGGAGGATAAGTGAGGGCTGTGGTTTGGTAAAAATAAATATAGAAGTACTGGGGGAAGGTAGAATTTGGGGGCAAGGTAAGGGAGCAGAGTGAGCAGACCCAAAATTACAAAGAACAGCAGAAACTATCAGTGCAGCTGTAAAAAACAGCAAGTAAGTGCAGGGCTATTCTATTTCAGGAAGTTATGCATAATAGAGAAATAATATATTAAAAGGAAGAGAGGTAATGGAGAGAAACTGTACTGCAAAGGAGAATAACCTAGTAGGCACACACTTTATCATCTTTAGAAGACAGCTTAGTAAGGTAGGTTCTGGTGGGGTAGAAAGTTAGATAGGGTGGTTAGAGAGCAGAAGGAAGATGCAGAGCAGGAGCTCAATTCGATGATGTGCAGACAGCTTAACACCAGCAGGAAATTAATATTACTACCGCAATGATGGATTCAGGATTTGTGTTTTAGGGTTACTCTTCCAAGATGGTATTTTAATACCTTGGAACTATTGGATGCAAGGGAAAGTGTATGAAATTTCCAGGCATTAAATCTTAGATACTTGTCTCCTCAGATCTCCTTGTAGGTTTATTCCCCATTTGTACTCTCTTTTATAGCTTAGCATCATCCCCAAACAGGTTAGTTCCTTTTTCCCCATGAACTCTGATCTAAAGATGCCAAAGAGCACTGGTTCTGCACCAGAACTGACCTGTATGAACATCCTACCACACTAATTACTTCTCTTTCGTTTGAGAGGAGGTGGCCTTAACTAGTCTTTTTCTTTCTACTGCCATTCAACCATCGTTTTACTCATTTACTGAGAATTTCTCCTTTGTCAAGTCAATCCTTCAGCCTGCTTATGTAACTCATACGAGGAACAGAGACAAAAACCTTTAATGAAGTCAAGATATACAACACTGACCAGCTCTTCTTTGCCAAATTACAACACAGCATTGTTGTAAAACTGAATGAGGCTACAATGACATGATGTAGTTTTACTTACCCATGTTGGTGTTGTCTGTAGGTTACAGTTCTACAAGAAACCAACTAGCCTTTTTTTCAGTATCTTCACCATGACGTTACCTTCTGCCAAGGTTAGGATTACATGTCTATAGCTTCCAACGTCAGTTCAAGCTCGCTAAGCAATCCTTCAAAACCTCACCACTGCTGACTGGCCCTTTGAAGAGTTCTGTTCTGGGATCTGTAAGTACAGCTTTTAAGTTTTTTTAGGAACTTGGAAAGTATGCTGTCAGGACTCAGTACATTGTCAATCTTTAACACTGATTTTGTTTTACACAACTTCACTTGATATGTGACAGAGCTGTAAGAATCTTCCAGAGTTCCGATTTTCATTCATGCTTCTCTTTTTTTCTGTTTGTGACAACAGCAGCAAACAATTAATTGAAAGTTTCAGCATTTTTCCATACCAACTATACTCTTGTCTCTTCTGCAATGTCAGTGGCTTAACAGGTAGGGCACTTACCTTTAATGCCAGAAGATCAGAAGGCTGTGGGCCTTATTCCTGTATCATGCATTTTGACAATTTTTTTCCATACTGACTAAAGTACAACATAAAAGGGGCGCTGCACTCCTGAGATTACATATTTGAATGAAACGAGTTGGCAGTATCTCAGGTGTATGTAAAAAATCCCAAGACATGTATCAAAACGTGTAGGGGTACTTTATTTACATATTCCGATCTTTATGCGCGTGCAACCACACACACACACATAAATATACAAATATATGTGTGTGTGTGTGTGTGTGTGTGTGTGTGTGTGTGTGTGTGTGTGTGTGAGTGTGTGTGTGAGTGTGTGTGTGTGTGTGTGTGTGTGTGTGTGTGTGTGTGTGTGTGTGTGTGTGTGTGTGTGTGTGTGTGTGTGTGTGTGTGTGTACACAGATACATACATATATAAATACAAAATTATTGTGCATCTGCCCAGGATAATAGAATGCTTGTATTCTTTCCACATTCCTCTCCCCCATCCTTCTTGCTACAATTTCTTAATTAGTCAATATATCAACAGAAACCCACTTTCCTTACACAAAACTTCCTTACTGACAAACGCTACTTAATTTATACAGTTGTAAGTATTGCTACCATTGACTTCATAATTCTTCTTACTTCTGCTGTTCCCGTTAGGGGTCGCCACAGCGGATCATCTTTCTCTGTCACACCACCCACCTGCATGTCTTCTCTCACCACATCCATAAACCTTATCTTAGGCCTTCTTCTTTTCCTCTTACCTGTCAGCTCCAACCTTAGCATCCTTCTTCCAATATACTCTGCATCACTCCTCTGTTCATGTCCAAACCAATGCAATCTCGCCTCTCTGGCTTTGTCTCCAACCATCCAACCTGAGCTGATCCTCTAATTTACTGATTCTTAGTCCTGTCCATCCTCATCACACCCAGTGCAAATCTTAACATCTTTAACTCGGCCACGTCCAGCTTCTGCTGTCCTTTCATCAGTGCCACCGTCTCCACTCTGTATAACACAGCTGGTCTCACTACCCTCTTGTATACCTTCCCTTTCACTCTTACTGGTACCCGACTGTCACAAATCACTCCTGACACTCTTCTCCACCCACTCCATCCTGCCTGTACTCTCCTCTTCACCTCTGTTCCACACTCACCAAAACTCTGAACTGTTGATCCCAAGTATTTAAACTGATCCACCTTCGCCAACTCTACTCCCTGCATCCTCACCATTCCTCTGTTCTCCCCCTCATTCACACACATATATTCTGTCTTAGTCCTGCTGACCTTCACTCATCTCCTCTCTAGAGCATATCTCCACTCCTCCAGGGTCTCCTCAACCTGTTGCCTACTCTCACTAAAGATCAAAATATCATCTGCAAACATCATAGTCCATGGGGACTCCTGTCTAATCTCATCTGTCAACCTGACCCTCACCATTTAACTTCATACTATCCACATCATATTATATCAATATTTACTGATAAAACATATCCTGTTAAAATACCTTTATTATTATCAGTGGCCACACATGCGTTACTGTGGCATAGCTCACTGGCTATTAGGATGCTAAAAATAAAACGAATGCTGAAAAAGTGAAAAGCCAGCCAAGTACTTAGTAAATTGTGATTTTGGAAATAATACCACTGGATTTAATGAGTGTCTGCAAAACTGATTTACTCCATTAAATTAAAATGGCTCAGTGCCAGCAGAGTCTTAGGAAGACATAAAAAAACATTGTATTTGAAGAAAGTGAAAAGATCATATAGTATTGGACCACGGTCGCTACTGTAGATAGTCCAAAGTGCTGTATTGCTGGAATGACAGCAATAGAGAAGCTATGTACTTACTGTAATGTTCCATCTCAGTTGTTGTTCTTCATTTGTCTTCAACCTGTGGGTTCCCAGATCTGTCACAGATCCGACTCGGCTGCATATCCAGCATCTGATCCGAGCTCATAGCTCCTCCCTTGCACATAATGCCCCTGTCTCCTTCCTCCCTTCATAGGTTCATAGGTGATGGCCCTGGAGCTTTTACAATCACAGCCCATAGAAGTGCCCTGGCATGGAGCTGCCCGACATTAGTTCCTGGTGCCTCTATCAAGTAGAGCCACTGCAGTGATCCCTGGGGTGAACTTTCTATTTCTCATCCACTCATCTAGATTTCTCTTGAAGAGGGCCAGTGAGGTGCGCTGCTTGACATGTATGGGAAGTCTATTCCATAGCATGGGCAGTCTCTGGGTTATCAACCTGTCCCTCCACCATGTTCTGTCAATTGTGGTAACAAGGTTGAGGTCTCTGGAGCGTGTGGTGCAGAGGAATTGTGATTTCTTTAGATGTATCATTTCTAACAGAGCTGGGTCAGGCATGGCTTTGTATGTCAAGCAGAGATCACCTCTTAGTAGATGATATGAGACAGAGAATAGCTGGAGTTTTTTGAGTCTGTCCATGTAGGACATGGGTTTAAGGCCTAGGATCCTCTTTGTAAGGTACTTTTGTGACCTTTCTAGCTATTGCATGTGTCTAGTGAGGTACATACCAAATGGGGCATTATACTCGATGATTGACCTAATGAGGGAAGAGTAGAGAGAGATGATGACCTCTTTCTTCCTGAATGCAAAACCCTTGGTAATGAGATGTGCCACATAGAAGGACTTTCTGACCACAGTGGAAATGTGGTGGTCGAAGGAGAGGTTGCTGTCAACCTGTGTCCCCAGATCTCTTATAACGCCTTCAGTGTTCAGTGGGCTCCCATCAATGTGATAATTAGTAGGAACTGAGTTTTTCCCAAAGGGGATGACAATGCATTTTTTGGCATTAAGCTTAATGCCATGATTTCGACACCAGTCATTGGTCTCAGTGAGGCCTTTATGTAGGATGTCTACATCACTTGGGGAGTTCATAATGGCTCCCAGCTTTCAGTCGTCTGTGAACTTGGTCAGCCAGAGTCCCACTATGTTGGCTTGGACTTCTGAGAAGTAGATGTCAAACAGGAGAGGACCCAGAACTGATCCCTGTGGGACTCCACTCATGACTGGTCAGCAGTCTGACTTGGAGTCTGTTACTTTCACACTGTGAGTTCTATCTGTGAGCCAGTTTGCAACCCACCTCGTGATATAGGGGTTGATGCCTAGTTTGGTGAGTTTATCAATAATTCCTGAGTGGAGAATGGTATCAAAGGCTTTGGCCAGATTGAGGTAGGCTCTATGAACTATCTTCCCCTCAGCCACAGTTCTGGTGACTGACTCAAAGAAGTCAACCAGGTTGAGCAGGCATGATCTACCTTTCACAAAGCCAAATTGCATGGGATCTAGAGTTTGGAGATTCCCTATATCCTTGTTAATTAGGTCCCTGATGATGTGTTTGATAGCCTTACATATCAGACTCATCAGGCTAATGAGGCAATAATTTCCAGGGTCTGTAGTCCCTCCCCCTTTATGGAGTGGGATGACTGTAGAAGTGCACCATTCGGTAGGGACAAAGCCTGAAGTGAGGCTGTGATTGAACAGGGACACAGACGTTTTGCCAGTTCACTTTGTAGTTCATGTAGAACACATCCAGGGATATTGTTGGGTCCCATGGAAGCTGTATTCTTGGCCTTGGACAATGCAGCTTTAACCTGTGCTGTAGTATTGCTGGGTGCCTGGCATTTCTCCAGTATTGTGATTGGTCAGTTAGGGGGGGGGGTAAAATTGGCACTTCAGATCGAGTTTGCTGCCCAACTAACTTTCTCACCTGACCCAACACTTTATCTCAAACTAGGCATCTACATAAGCAAAAAAGAAAGAGAGTAAGAGGCATGCAGGAGGTGGCCACATCCTCTACTTGTCAAACCACCACACAGTCTATGCAAGACAGGGGGAAGGACGGAGGGACGGATGAAGACAAATGAAGAACAGCAACTCATATGGAATATTATGATGAATACTTAGCTTCTTTATCTGAAGTTGTTGTCTACATTTGGTCTTTAACCTCTGGGACAGAGTCCCCAGCTACTAAACACCTGGGAGGCCCTCATGGAAGGATGTTGCAGAGCATGCAGAGCCAAAGGATGCCCTATTCCTGGATATGATGTTCAACTTGTAATGTGAAAGTCCAACTTGTAATGCGAAATGAAGGTATGAGATGAAGCTTATGTGGCCACAGAGCAGATATCACTTAATGAAACTCTGGACCAGAAGGCTGCTGAAGTAGCCATAGATCTGGTGGAATGTGCCTTCACATGACCTGGCAGGGATAACCCCTTAACAGAATACGCTAGAATAATACACTGGGAAATCCAATGGGAGATGGTGACCTTAGATATTGGTTTCCCCAGAAAGGGTTTAGAATAGGAAATGAAAAGCTGGTCAGACTTGTGAAAGGATTTAGTCCTGTGCAGGTAAAAATGTAACTCTCTGTGCACATCCAACAAGTACAATTTATATTCTCCCTTGTTTTGAAAGTTTGGAAAAAAGACCGGGAGATGAATCACCTGATTAATATTGGACTCTGAAGCTACCTTAGGAAGAAAGGCTGGGTTAGTATGCAAGGATACCCTGTCCTTATGAAAGATCATATAAGGAGGCTTGACTGACAATGCTTGAAGCTCCAAGATCCTCATGGCAGAAGTAATAGCAACTAGGAAGGGATATCTTCCCGGATAGAAGCTGTAGATCCACAGAAGCTGCAGGCTCAAAAGGGGATGAAACAAGAGCTTGCAAAACTAACTTAAGATCCCATGGTGGTGTAGGGTCCTTCACCAGGGAGTGAAAAAGAAAAGTGCATTTTAAGAAGGCTTTACAAAGCTTTGAGGATGCTAAAGAAGCCATAGTATCACCGACATGGAAATTAGAAATCGCTGCAAGTTAGACCTTGACTGTAGAAAAACTGGCATCTTACTGAAAATCACTGCCAAAAATTCCAACACCGCTGAGATCGAAGCAGTAGAGGGATCTAGGACACACTGCAAGGCCCAAATCAAAAAAGTTTCCTTTGGTTAGAGAACACTTTTCTGGTGGAAAACTTATGAGCCGCCACCAGGATTTTTATGATAGGTGAGGATAAGCCAGGAGTCCTGACTATCATGGGAACTGGAGCAGCCAAGCAGCAAGCTTCAGACTGCCCAGATTTGGATGGGTAATCCCTTATAGATGACAAATAACATCTGGAACTGGATCCAACATCCATGGTGGAGCCACCAAATGAGACCACAGAAAGGGGAACCAGACTTGACGAGGCCAGAATGGGGCAGTGAGGATAACAAGGCTCCCCAGCCTGTGAGTTTTCTGAAGGAATTTTGGAATCAAGGGAAGAGGAGGATAAGCATACAGGAAACTGGGGGGGCCAAGAATGAATCAGAGCATCTCAGGAGGCTTCCCCCGGTGGGGGGTTCACAGCGAAGAACTTGCTGCATTTTGCATTGGAAGGAGAGGCAAAGAGATTGCAGCAAGGCTGACCCCACTTGAGAAATATCAGTTTAGCTACTGAAGTATTCAGAGACCACTTGTAAGGCATCAGAATAGACCTGCTGAGCTTGTCCACTAGAATGTTGGACCTCCCTGGAATGTGCGTTGCCACCAGAAAACAACCAGTGGAGATTGCCCACTCCCACACTCTCATGGCTTCGCAACATACAAGGTAAGACCTGGTTCCTCCCTGTTTGTTGATGTACCAGACCACAGACATAATGTCTGTCTCCATAGCAATCATTCCTGGGGGAAGATGGGCATGGAGAGCTTGCAATGCTAGAAGCACCGCCCTCATCTCCAGGATGTTGATATGCAAGCTGGTCTCATAGGGGGACAATGTGCCTTGGACTGTCCTTCCCGAGCACTGCCCCCCCCACCTAGTAGGGAATCATTTGTAGTCACCGTAGTTGAGGGAGAGGGAGGAAGAAAGAAGCAACTCCAAGCCAGATCCAGAGAATAGATCTGCCACAGAAGAGAGTCCCTGCACACCTGGGAGATGCAAACAGGATGAGATAAAGGGAGATCTAATATGGACCACTGGACCATGAGGGTCCATTGAAGAACCTGCATATGAAAGCATGCCATGAGCATGAGAATGATCATGGCCACCATGGACCCCAATGCCGTTAATACCATTTCTGCTGTCAGCGATTGAGCTTGAAGAATGCAAATGACATGTAGCTTCAGAGACTGAATCTTGTTCAAGGTAAGGAAGACTTTGGTTTGAACTGTGTTCAATCGAGCCCCAGTGAAATCTAACACTTGAACCAGGGCCAGAGACAACTTGTTGAGACTGATGGTAATGCCCAACCGCTGAGCTAAGAGAAGAAGGGAATCCCTCGCTTGATTGAGCTGAGGCCTGGAGGGTGTGACTAGGAATCAATTGTCCAGGTAGGGAAAGACCTGTATGCCCTGGAGTCTCAGGATAGCCGCGACCACTGCCATCACTTTGGTGAACACCCTAGGGGCTGCGGTGAGACCAAAGGAAAGCGCTCTGAGCTGATAATGATTGGTCCCCAGCAGAAAGTGGAGGAAGCTCCAAGAGTGCTTGCCCATTTTGATATGGTAATACACATCATGTAGGTCAATTGAGCACATCCAATTATTCTCCAGCAGGAAGGGCAGGATAGATAGAAGGGTGACCATCCCTAATTTTGTTTTGGCCACAGACAGCTTCAAGGTGAAAAGATCCAGAATGGGTCTTAAGTCCCTCATCTTCTTTGGCACCAAAAGGAACCTGGAATAAATGTCTAACCCAGACTGGCCTGGGGGGACAGGTTGGATGATTCACTTTTCTAGCAGCCTTGCAATGTCCAGTGCTGCATCCTCCCTTTGCGCAGGTGGAATGTCCGGAAGGTGGATGGGGTGACATGAAAAAGGGGAATGAATAGCCTCTGGATATAATTTGCAGAACCCGACAATCTTCTTTGATGGACTCCCACACTGTTAGGTGTAGAGATAGGTGACCCCCAACTATCTTCAAAGACAAACAGCCAGGCAACCCTTCAGGGCTGCTGCTTGAGTCTCTCTGAGAAAGGCTCATGAGACCCTTGGTTCCTCACACTCCCGTCTGCCTCTAGGGTGGTGTTTATCAAATCCCCTTCTGCCCCTGGGGAAGAAGAGTCCTGAGTGTCCTGGGAATAGTTCTGAGATTTTCGGAACCACATCTTCTTGGCCCCCACTGATTCCTCGAGAAGGTTTATTATGGGGCCAAAAAAGTGGATCCAATGGCAGACAGAGTCTTCCCTTCCTTCTCACTCTGGACTAAGGTGTCACTTACTGACTTCCCAAAAATGGAGGAACCGTTGTAGAGGAAATTCATAAAAGATGCCTTTTAGGGTACCAAGAAGGTACAGGCCCAGAGCCAGGCATAGTGCCTGATGGCAACACTTGTACCGGCAGCTCTAGCAGTACCCTCGGTAAAAAGGGAAAGGGGACTCATAGAGGTTTTATTGATACAGAAGTCAAGGTGGCCATTCGAAAGGAGAACACTTTCTTGTCCTCCACCGACATGGATCCAGGGGTAGACTCAGTGACCTCCTTGACCAGGTCTCACTGCAGCCTAATTACATGTGTCATATAATTCAGCGCCCACACAGAAAAGGTCGCTGAAGCATACACCCGCTTCCCAAAATTGTCCATCGTCCTGGACTCTCTGTCAGGAGGGTAGACTGTAGAGCTCTCCTGAGTGAGTTCCTTCTTAGTGGTGGCCTCCACCACCATGGCATCAACTGGGGATCCTTTAGTCCAATGGGTCCTGTCCAAAGGGGGACTCAAAACCTTGTTGGGGCATTTGGGTATGAGCTCTACTGTGTCCGGTTTCTTCCCTGCCCGAGATGTGATAAGATCCACTAAAGGATCTGCTGGAGGGGAAACCCAGGAAGTAGAGGGTCCTGTGCCAAATACATCAAGGAACACAGATTCATCCGAGTTAGGTTTTTGGGCAGACATCCCCCACGCCTAAGATTTCCATGATGTCTCCAAAGGAGACATCCTTGGGGATGACCAGGGGGAGTCGTCCCCTTCCTCCAAATCAGTGTTTTCCATGAGGGACTACAGAGGGGAGTCCAAGTGCCTCCTTTTTCACGTATGTTTGCGGGGGATCTCCTCAGTGGGGGTCTCTGGGGAGGACTCGCCAACATCTCAATGCTCCCAAGAGTGAACGCCCTGGGGCAAAGAGGCAGCAGGCTGTCCCTGAGATGTTAGAATGGCCAGGTCCATGCCGGAAACAGAGATAGCCAGGATGGACTCTGAAGATGAGAACCACATTGAAAGCTGAATGGGAAAGGGTCTCCTGAGAAGGCACAATGGTCGGAGCCATAACTCTCTGACCTGATGGGAGAGCCAGAGCCAAACCTCCAGGTGCCAAGATCCCAAAGGGAAGGCTCTGCTCTGAAAGGCTTGGAGATGATGCCATCCCCTCAGATCTGGCATTGAGGCTATGGCTCCAAGAGCCGGATGGTTCTGAGGTAGTCGGATCCGACCTGCTCAAGGACATAGCTGGCATTGAGGTACAAGATACCATCAGAGCCGACCCCTCGACACTGAGTGTCCCTGGATCCAAGGGCTCCAAAACTGGTGGTCGGATGATAGAAGGAGCAATAGGGATGAATGCCAATTACATGCCCCCAGCTCCAGAGGGAGAGGGGGCAGGCAAGACTCCCAACTGAATCTGGGGATGAATAAACTTCCACATCATCCTATACATCTCCTCTTAAGAAAGGCTCCGTGTGGAGTGCAAAGAGGAAGTCAACGACACTGGCCTAGAGGGGCATTGAGAGGAAGCCTGTGCCGACGACTGGGTATGAAGTTCCTTTGGCTCTGGAGAGAATTGAGGGGAATAGAGTCGGGGAGACTCCATCCTTGGATCTAACATAACTTCAATTGGAGGGCCCACCAAAGCCAAGCAATCCGGGGATCGCTTTCTGACCCTGTCTTTAGACTTGGCAGATTTGTCTCACTTGTCTTCATCCCCAGACCTCTTAGTGAGAGTTTGAGTCCCAGAGGCCAGGGTGCAGACCAAAGTAGAAGCTGGGGCAGAAGAGGCCAATGCCCCAGTAGTAAGAGGGGGAAGTAGGCCCTTTCAAAATTACTTATTTCACCTGTCCATCAGTGTCCGGGGATTAAACCCAGTACAGATGGAACAGGAGGTGTCCACATGGGCTGCCCAAGACATTCAACAAACAGAGTGTAGCCATCAGCTGGGCAGAGCTTGTGGCCACACTCCATGCATTTTTGGAAGCCTGGTTTAGGTGTATCTGACATACTCCTAACCTGAGGCCTAACATGCACACTTACACACAAATAGGATAGAAAGAGAAGGTTTTTTTTTTTACTGATGCAGAGAGTGCAAGGCAAGGTAGAAAAGATAGTGAAGTGGATAATAAGAGAAAAAAGGAGAAAATTAACATATATAAAGACACTTACCCAAACTTTATAAGCAGAGAGCACGGATCACGATGCGGACAGTACCACAGCAAATGAGATCTGCGGAAGGAAGGAGACAGGGTCATTATGGGTAGGGGAGGAACTTTGTGCTCGGATCAGATGCTGGATATGCAGCCGAGTCAGATCTGTGCTGGATCGGGAAACCACAGGTTGAAGATCAAATAAAGACAACAACTTCAGATCTACTGTTATACGTTTTGCTGCATTGTGATATTCTGTTCCTTCATCTGTTTTTATCTGCATAATATTAAACATTTCTGACACAATGCCTATTTTGCAGTGACTGCAGTATAGTTCTGTGTTAACAGGAATACTTCTCCTGTTGTTAGTTTTTTTTCCCCTAGGTACTTGTAATTTACAAACTATTAATACATACTTAAATTGCATTGCTCTGCTCATTGTTAGATTAGGATGTATTATGTGGTTGCATTCTGTTAATGTCACATATATTTTGTTGCAGCAATACTCTTTTTGTTTGCACATCATTCTACACTTTTTATTGTTATAGTGTAATGCTAATAGTGGTAACATATTTTTAGTGGAGCTTTAATGCATGTAAAATCTGGTCCTGGTACAGAATATACATATCTTTTAGGGCACTAACTGCTGATGTGAACTACCTAATAGTTGATATACTGTTTTGTGAATGTGTCTGTAAAACTTGCAAACCATTGAAATATAAAACTGGCTAACATCTAATGTTTCTCCATCTCACAGCTGTTGCATTATCTAATTAACATTTTTCCCCCTCCCTCTTTATCTCCTTACTTTAGATACCCAGCCTTACTCCCTTCCCTGCTCTGACCCAATTGTCAGTACTTCACGAGGGCTGCAACTTTCACCAATTGAACAGC
The DNA here is from genome assembly GCF_019279795.1 of Protopterus annectens. Taxonomy (NCBI): domain Eukaryota; kingdom Metazoa; phylum Chordata; order Ceratodontiformes; family Protopteridae; genus Protopterus; species Protopterus annectens. The sequence goes on along the minus strand of NC_056741.1, from coordinate 63,832,741 downwards.
TCATTCTTCCTGGTCGACAGCGTGGTCCTCCTAGCAATAGCCAGCAAATCTTGTATGTATAACCTGTCTTCTATAATTTGTTTTAAAGTACTTGAGATGTTAGTGCATTACTGAAACTGAGACATGTGCCTTCAAACTGGCTCCCATCCCCACTGCAGTTACAAGATTTACAGTTTACATTTTGCCTCCCAACCTGCATAGTTTTTTTCTACTTAAATGCTCTTTTACTTTGGATTTTAACTGCTGAATATAGGTTGCTCCATCTCAACATATTCTTCTTCACTCACCTGGTTACTGATTGTTTTTTGCAACTCGCATGCTAAGCTGTCGGAATTAAACCTTCTCTGGTACAACCCGCTCTGTTCCCTCTTCGGGCTCCCTCAGCTCCCCTACCCTAGCCGCATTCCCACCTACCCCCACTGTTCCTAACTATTAAATAAGACAATCACATCCACATCCAGTCTATCTATCCAACCACACACCCATACTCAAACAACAATCTGTTTATTATCACCTCATCCTCTTCTTCCTATATCCACTCCCACTCAACTTTCTCTCATACTAATCTACTCTTCCTATCCATCCCTCTCTCTGCTATCCTTATTAACTCTAACCCACACTATTACATTAACATTCTTTTAACATCTCGATTCTCTATTCTTCCCTCACCAACCTCAATATGCTACATCTCAATGTGTTGCTCCTCACTCTACTTACAACACCTTATTGCCCTTCTACTCCTTACCTGCTCACCTACATCAGATATCACAACTATTTAATAACACACCCATCCAGCTATTCACACTAAAATATCCTTCCATTCATATACTCCCACACATCCTACACAAATTCTACAGACTCAAAATCAAACCCTCACTCACCTTCCTGCTCAAATCCTATCTACTTTATCTCAGTGGCGACATTTATCTGAATCCAGGCCCTAACTCATATACTCAGACACTCCACCTACAAGAAAACCCTACCCCGCTAAACCCTTCACCTTTAGCACATACTTCCTCTGACCTATTAATCCTAAACATTAACCTTAGAAGTATTCAAAATAAAGTACCTGACTTCCAAGCTGCCCTGTCACTATACTCCCCAGACATTGTAGGAATTATTGAAACTTGGCTAAAAAACAAAACAAAGATGAAGAAGTCTTGCCCCAGTGATTCAATATCCATAGAGCTGACATAATACACAAACCTGGTGGTGGCGAAGCTATGATATATAAGAACAACCTTAACCTGCTACAACTGTACATTACACCACCCCTAGCTACAGACTCCCAAATCCTAATCTCTCCTCTTCAATCTAACATAAATAAATCCATTCTCATCATAGCTGTATATCTTCCCTGGAAACAATAGTCTTATAATAGAAAACCTGTTTAGCTAGGTTTCCACTACCTTTAATCAGGAAATAATAATTCTAGGTGATTTTAATCTGGATTGCTCCACATGCACTTCCTTAAATCCAGCAAATCACATTTACCTTTTTGGTTTCTCACAACTTATCTGCACACCTACAAGAATTGACAGACACAATAACAAACATTTCATACTAGACTGGATACTTTCCAACCACCCTAAGTTATGCTCTCAGTCTAGTTGCCTTCCTGACTCTCTTAGTGATCAGTCCTCCACCTACCTTATTAGGTGCAAGGCACTCTCAACAAAGCTGTCTATCTACAAGTATATCTGTACCAAGAAACACTTCTCCATAGAAAACTGTAACAACCTCTTAAAAACATCACAACTGGTTCCCCTTAAAACAACTTCCCCTCGATGAGGCAGTCATTTATTTCAACAGCTCATTCTTAAACATCTTAATCTCATTAGATCCTGTTATAAAAATACATTGCATATCTACACCTGCTCATTGGCTAACTAAAGATACAATAAACCAATGAAACAAAGAGACAGGGCTTGGCTAAACTATCAGTCTTCAAAAACCCAAGCTACGTAACTTAGTCAAAAATCAAGTTTATTCAGACAAAAAATCCTATTACAGCCTGATCCAACTTCTTTTTCTTTCAGCTGTTCCCATTAGGGGTCACCACAGTGGATCATCTGTTTCCATTTCTTCCTGTCCTCTGCATCTTGCTCTGTCACACCAACCACCTGCATGTCCTCTCTCACCACATCCATAAACCTTATCTTAGGCCTTCCTCTTTTCATCTTACCTGGCAGCTTAATCCTTAGCATCCTTTTCCCAATATACCCAGCATCCCTCCTCAGCACATGTCCAAACCAACACAATCTCACCTCTCTGGCTTTGTCTCCAAACCATCCAACCTGGGATGACCCTCTAATATACTTATTCCGAATCCTATCTACCCTTGTCACACCCAGTGCAAATCTTAACATCTCTAACTCTACCATATCCAGCTGTGACTCCTGCCTTTTTGTCAATGCCACTGTCTCCAACCCCTATAACATAACTGGTCTCACTACCTTCTTGTAGACCTTCTCTTTCAGTCTTACTGGTACTCGTCTGTCACAAATCACTCCTGACACTCTTCTCCACCCACACCATCCTGCCTGTACTCTCTTCTTCACCTCTCTTCTACACTCGCCATTACTCTGAACTGTTGATCCCAAGTATTTAAACTCATCCACCTTTGCCAACTCTACTCCCTGCATCCTCACCATTCCTCTATCCTTCCTCTCATTCACACACATATATTCTGTCTTAGTCCTGCTGACCTTCATTCCTCTTCTCTCTAGAGCATATCTCCACCTCTACAGGGTCTCCTCAACCTGTTCCCTACTCTCAATGCATATTACAATGTCATCTGCAAACATCATAGTCCACGGGGACTCCTGTCTGATCTCGTCTGTCAACCTGTCCATCAGTACTGCAAATAAGAAAGTACTCAGAGCTGATCCTTGATGTAATCCCACCTCCACCATAAATGCATCTGTCACTCCCACTGCAGATCTCACCACTGTCACACTACCCTTGTACATATCCTGTACCACTCTTACATGCTTCTCTGCCACTCCCGACTTCGTTATACAATACCACAACTCCTCTCTAGCCACCCTGTCATATGCTTTCTCTAAGTCTACAAAAACACAATGCAACTCCTTCTGACCTTCTCTGTACTTCTCCATCAACACTCTCAGAGCAAACATTGCATCTGTAGTACTTTTCTGGCATGAAACCATACTGCTGATCACTAATCATCACGTCCCTTCTTAACCTAGCTTCCATTACTCTTTCCCATAATTTCATGCTGTGACCGATCAATTTTATCCCTCTGTAGTTACTACAGCTCTGCACATCACCATTATTCTTAAAAATTGGTACCAAAACACTTTTTCTCCACTCTTCAGGCATCTTTGCACTTTCCAAGATTTCATTAAACAATCTGGTTAAAAATTCCACTGCCATTTCTGCTAAACACCTCCAAACTTCCACAGTTATGTAATCTGGACCAACAGCCTTTCCATTCTTCATCCTCTTCATAGCTATCCTTACTTCCTTATTGCTAATCCTTTGCACTTCCTCATTCACTATCCCCACATCATCCAACCTTCTCTCTCTCTCTCTCTCTCATTCTCTTCATTCATCAGCCCCTCAAAGTACTCTTTCCATCTGTTCAACACACTCTCCTCACTTGTGAGTATGTTTCCTTCATTATCCTATATCACCCTTACCTGCTGCACATCTTTCCTAGCTTAGTCCCTCTGTCTAGCCAATTGGTACAGGTCCTTTTCTCCCTCCTTAGTGTCCATCCTTTCATACAACTCTTCATATACCTTATCCTTAGACTTTGCCACCCCTCTCTTTCCCATGAACCTCATCTCCTTATACTCCTGCCTACTTTCTTCATCTCTCTGACAATCCCAATTCTTCTTCTCCAGCCTCTTTCTCTGTATACTCTCCTGTACCTCCTCATTCCAGCACCAGGTCTCCTTGTCCTTCTTCCACTGTCCAGATGTCATACCAAGCACCTTTCTAGCAGTCTCCCTTACTAGCTCTGCTGTAGTTACCCAGCTATTCAGTAACTCTTTACTGCCACCCAGTGCCTGTCTTAACTCTTCTCTGAACTCCACCTCACAATCACCCTTTTTCAATTTCCACCCTTTGATCCTTGGTGCTGCCGTCACACTCCTCCTCCTCTTCTTGACCACCAACGTCATTCTACAGACCACCATTCTATGCTGCCTAACTACACTTTCCCCCGTCACCACTTTATAGTCTCCAATCTCTTTCAAACTGGCCCTCATGCATAGGATATAATCCACATGTGTGCATTACCCTCCACTCTTGTATGTCACCCTATGCTCCTCCCTCTTGCTAAAATACATATTCATCACAGCCATGTCCATCCTTTTTGCAAAATCCACTACCATATGACCTTCTGCATTCCTTTCCTTAACACCATACCTACCCATCACTTCCTCATCCCCTCTGTTCCCTTCACCAACATGCCCATTGAAATCTGCTCTGATCACCACTTTCTCACCCTTGGGTACAGTCATCCACACTTCATCCAACTCACTACAAAATTTTTCTTTCTCATCCATCACACACCCAACTTGAGGAGCACATGCACTAACAACATTCATCATTACACCATCAATTTCCAGCTTCATAAGCACCACTCTATCTGACACTCTTTTCACCTCCAAAACACTCTTGGCATACTGTTCCTTCAGGATAACCCCTACCCCATTTCTCTTCCCATCCACAGCATGATAGAACAATTTGAACCCGCCTCCAATATAACTGGTCTTACTTCCCTTCCACCTGGTCTCTTGCACACTCAATATATCAACTTTCCTTCTGTCCATCATATCAGCTAGCTCTCTCCCTATACCAGTCAGGTCTATATTAGAACATCAAAGTTTGAAAACATTGAATGTTCTAATATCGAACCCAAAACAGCGAACGCTGAAAATAGCAAAGCTGCAGAACACTGGATTTTTTCCTAGGGAAAGAATTCAGTTGGCCATTTCTGTGGCTTTGCTATTTTCAGCACTGTGGTGAAAAGCTACGGGTCAGGTTCAGGTAAGACTGCGATTGTGCGGACGTTAGGGTTAGGGTGCGGGTTGGTGAGTTAAGGTTAGGGCGCGAGTGAGGTGGGTGTGCGATAGTGACAGACTTTAGGGTTAGGGCGGGATAGGTGAGTTAGGGTTAGGGCACGGGTCAGGTGAGTGTGCGATAGTGACGGACCTTAGGGTTAGGGTTTGGGTTAAGGTAAGTGGATAGATAGTGTATGTACAGTTTAGAGTAGGGTTAGATGTAGGATTTTAAGTGTATGTGTGTGGATTGCTGTTTTTTTGGAGTGCTTGTGTTGTGTGTGTATTTTCTTGGAACAGCGATTTTTTTCCCTGGGAAAAAAAATCGATGTTCTAAGCCTTTGATGATTTTCAACATCAAGGTTAGAAGTTCGAACATTTGGTGTTCGAACTTCTGCCGTTTCGTTGAAGTGATATAGACCCTACCAGTCATACTGCCAAGATTCAAAGTTCCTACCCTCACTACCACACACCTAACCTTTCTCCTCTCTTCCTGCATTTGGGCATGCCTTCCCCCTCTTCTTCTCCTTCTCCTCCTTCAGACAATTTCCACCAGCACCCTGTTGGCTAACAGTACTGGTGGTGGTCATTATTAACCTGGGCCTTGACTGATCCAGTATGTAAATCTGTATTGTTTTCCGCATATCTCATTTGGCAAATGTTTAATGTCGGATGTCCTTCCTGATGCAACCCTCCATATTTATCCGTGCTTGGGACCGGCACAAAGAAATGCACTGGCTTGTGCATCCCTAGTGGCTGGGTTACAGCCTGAGCCAACAAAAACATAAAAATAATCCTTAAAAGTTTTGGCAGTCCATTAAACAACTCTTAAATTCTGGACAGTCCACTATCCCCTCACCATCCAACCTTACTTCCAACATAAGCATAGCTACCCAATTCAACTCACATTTAGGAGCTCCATCCTGACCTTAATAAACAACAGTACCAATATCCCTTTAATCACCCCTACAACTACTGTTCATCACTCTTCAGCCTTCTCATTTCAGAACATACAGACTACATACATCAAAAAACTCCTTCTTCAACTGAAACCCAGCAGAGTTGCAGTAGATCAACTCCCAAGTGAATTTCTTAAACTTGCAGCTGATTCTATCTTGTACCCAGTCTCCTTACTTATTAATTACTCCATTACTGAACAATATGGACCGGGACTCTGGAAAAACTCCCACATCATTCCACTGTACAAGGGTGGCCAGTCCACAGAATTATCAAACTACAGACCCATTGCTATGCTTCCTCCCTTAGCAAAATACTTTAAAAATATATACAAACTCAACTACTGACCTATCTACTATAAAATAACCTTCTTTCAAAATTCCAGTATGGCTTTAGACCAAAACATAGCACCACTACTCCCCTATTTAGTTTTACAGACTTCATAAACCACCATAGAAATAGTAACAACCTTGTCTCTTCCATCTTCTTGGATATGCTAAAAGTATTTGACACTGTATCCCACCAAAAACTACTTGAAGATTTATCATCTATGAACCTTTCAGTTTCTTCCATTATCTGATTTCACAGCTATCTACCTAACCGCCAACAAGCAGTTATATGGAAAAATTAAATCTCTACCCTTCTACCTATTATTGTAGGAGTCCTTCAAGGCCCTATTCTTGGACCTCTGCTTTTCTCCATCTTTACAAACAATCTTCATTCAGCATCCCCACATTCAACTATCATTCAGTATGCAGATGACTCCACTGTTATCTGCACAGCCCCCTCCCTCCCAGAACTCATATCTAAGATGCAGAGTGTCTTCTCTGACAAAGAGCAGTTCCTCAAAGAAAGACAACTCATAGTAAATCCTAACAAGACAAAGCTAAAGATATTATCCAATAATAAAGCCACAGATCCCCCTTTACCACCTCATATATTCTCCTCCGTCGGCACTTTATTTGAGCCAGTAGATATCACAAACTTACTTAGTGTTACAATAGACTGTGGCCTAAAATTTGATAAGCACATAGCCCTTGCCATAAAAAAGATACAAATAAAGCTTGGCTGGCTGTATAGTTCTAGATCCTTCCTCACCCCCTCGACTAGACAAGACACAACACACCTTCTGTTTACTCTACTATATGCCTCCTCCGTCTTCACTTATCTTAGAAAATCTGAACTATCCAAATTAGAAATATGCTATCATATTCCCCTAATTAAAGATCTTACGGTGTGGGATTTTTGTAAGCTTAAACATCTCTCATTGACAGAACTTAGAGAAACACTTTCTCTGTCTAAAGCTTATACCACCACTTTGAGACAATTAAAGGAACTCACCTCAACTTTCTTAATAAATCAGCATAACGTGGATATGGAAGTTAACATAATTAAACAGCTTCTACTAAGTCTAGGTTCCAAGAAACATATGATTTCTATTGCATACAAAGCATTTTCTGTATATTTATACAGAAAAGAACTTAATTTTGCTGACTTTTGGAATAAACAAGATTCTACAATATCCCCCCAACAAAAACTGGATTCGATAAAACTCACACTTAAACACTCCCCTTTTAAGAAGTTCACGCTTACTCAATTCATGATTATTAATAATTTATATTATACCCCAACTCACTTAAATAAATTTAACTCATCTGTATCCACTGTTTGCCCCTGTTGTTCACACCCACGTGCCGACATTATCAATATTTTATGGTTTTGTAAATATGCCCAAAACCTATGGTGTTCTCTTAAGGTCAGACTAAGTAAAATGGGTTACCATAAGTCGACATTATCTTGGGAAATGGCCTTACTACATATTACTAATATAAATCTGTCACCTCTACAACTTAGGCTACTGATTAATGTCTGTCTTCTAATTAAGTTCTATATTACCAAACACTGGATGGATCGCTCAAAGTTATCTTGGATCAGCTTTAGGAATATGGCAATTACTTATATTACCTCCCAGAAATTGATTACTATGAGTCCGCGCAAAAGATCTGAAAATCAGAATCTATGGAATTCTCTTTTTTTACTCCTTGCTGAAATTTGATTGTTGGGAACCCAAATATATGATTTATACATAAAGAGAGATCTCCTTATTGCATAAACTCTATTGAAGGTCAGAGTTAGTAAGATTTACCAATTTAAAGCAATGGCACTTTGTATATATTGTGTATATAGTTTGTGTATAACAGTAGGCTCAAATGATACCTTATCCTTTGTATCTAGTTTTAATACTTTAATGCTTATGTATCGCTGATATGATGTAACCATTGACTTCTGTTGTTGCATATAAAACTGTAATAAAGAATTTAAAAAAAAAAAAAAAAGAAATATGCTATCATAAAATAGCTCACTTTGCTGCCAACCTCCAAAACAGAACCCACCACTAAACAGCACTTCAACAGTTACAGTGGCTGAAGCTACCAAACCTACTTGCTTTTAACCAACACAGAATTGCTTACAACATCTTACACCAACCAGAAGACTGCCCAGCACTGATGAACCTAGTACAACCTTACAACACAACCCGTGCCCTCCACTCATCCAACAAATTACTTCTAAAACCTAAGAAATCCTGCAACACTTTTGGTGACTCCTTATTTGTGAAACAAATTGCAAAAATTTGGAACAACACTCCCCATCATATTCTAAATACCCCTACTATCTCAAAATTCAAACTCCTTCTTAAAGAACATGTAAACAAGAATCGGCTCTGCTCCTGTATTACTCCTGGTTACTTTTATCTCTCCTCTCTCTTCTCTTTGCCTTTAACTGTTACCTTTCTTGTGAATCCTACTCCTACCTTCTGTCTGCCCACTCTGCATATTACCTAATAGTAATCTTCTACTAAATCTCTTCTTCCACTAACCATGTTTTGCATCTTAAACTCTCTGCTGAAGTAGCATATCTTGCATTTGTCAAAACTGGTATCACTGTAGAAATCTGTATACACTATAACTGCATCAACTTGTTATTCAATCCTATTCTAATGCTTAATGTCTATTTTTTTAATTACTGTTTAATCTGTATACTGAAATATCTGTTGACTGTAATTTACTATTTCAATTTTTTTTTAATCTGTTACAAAATATTGTTGTATTCTCAGGGCTTTTCCCCTCGTGACCGCTGAAAATGGGCCACTGGCCCAGTCAGACTATCCTCGTGAACAAAGGTAAATTAATAAATAATAAAAGCCCCTCCAAAAAAGTAAAAATGCACCTGAGTTTCTGCCACTTGTGAAGAAAGGCAGTCTGACTGATTGCAGAAATTATCACACAGTTGCTCTGACCCCACATACTAGCAATGATTTTAACGATTATTTAGTGGAGATGACAATCATACTTACAATGCAAAATGCTAGGAGTGTAAAGCTGCAGTTGGGTAAGATCTTCAAGTGCAAAGATATATCTCTGCATGCAAAATTTCTTTTTGTAAAAGCTGTGGTATTTTCAGTAATGTGACAGAGATGCAAAAGCTGGACAGTGAAGAAACAAGAGAGGAAGAAAGTTGATGCCTTTGAATTATGATGTAGGTGAAGAATGCTGCAAATAATATAGACTGCCTCAATAACACATCAGTCAGTATTGCATGGCATAATACCCAAGTATTTCTTGGAAGCTCAAATGGCAAAAACTTCGATTTTTATACTTTGGACATATCACGGGAAGAGGAAGATGATTAGAACACATGATGCACGTCAAAGCAAGGTAACAGAGGAAGAGCATCTAAACAACAGACGGATGCGATAACTATACAACAATGGAGTCCCCTCTATCAGTGATTACCTGTCCGGCTGAAGAGAGAAAAAACTAAGGACCACTATCAATAGGATTGCCATACGTCAACACTGACATAAATGCATTTTAACAACAAACCCTTTAAGAGTGGGGTACTGAACTAAGGGTCAAATTATAGCAACTTGATTTCTGCAGGGAATGCAACAGTGAGTGGAAGTGAATTTAGCTTTTCTGATGCGTGCTGACCTGAGCTTAGATGACTAAGGTACTTGCGGACTAGTAGTTGAACTATATGTTAAGCTGTGCAGTAGGTAGGACATGGCTGTAGTTATACTGGAATTACTTGTAAGAAAATGTTTTGCTCTAATGAAGGAAAGACTGAAAGGGGGGATGTAGGTGAGTCAGAGGAAGGGATGAAAATAGGATAGGCTTGAGAGAAGCTGGGTAGGGCTTACTGAACTAACTAACCTCACAAAAGCAGGAGTGCTGTCTTTTAATGCACTGAATAAACATACTCTACACAAAATAATTTAAACTTCATGTGAATACAATAAACTGTTAGGGGACAGAGGTATACGAAATGTAGCCAGGAAGTAATTTAGGTAGAAATATAGAAGGTGCAATTTTCGTTTTTGCCTCCTTCAACAGAAATAGCTTAATGCCCTACAATGGTCCAAGCTGTTTTTCTCTTTTTGTGATACCATTCAGATTTTAGATGCTGAGCTAGGGTTGCTCCTAGGTGCCTTATTTTGGTCACTAATAACTTTGATTTTTAAGGGATTTCATCTGTTTAACTTTTTTAAAAGAGGGAAGTTGCCATTTAAATATAGACTAGATCATCCTAGCTAAGCTAGTAACTCAGGGAAGGTTATTTGCAGTGCCAGTTGAGACTAACAAACAGGTTCTTAAGCACATAATAATGTGGAGTCATCTTCATTTTGGAAAATTGAACCTCCAAGAAAGCTAGATTGCATGTTATTTACAAACACTGTAATTAGTGAAGGTCCTGGAATCAAGCCTTACTGTACTCTAAAAGACACATTCACAAGGGAAGAATAAATCTCTTATGGCATAGGTTGCAGCTGATTGATACAATAGTTACTAAATCAATATGCTTAGGATGGACCCCTACGTTTTTAATCTTTCCAACAGGAGATAGCACTTTAATGTGTCAATTTCTTTTACAGAAATGTGAGGACATTACTGTAAGCAGTCTCTTTCTTTGTGTTAATTTTAGTATGTATCAGGTCAGTTGCTCCAGGCACATATCCACACCACAACTGGGGTGGGAGCCAAGTTGAATGTTGTTTATGACAAGTTTTTCAGTTTGTTAATGATGGCTTTTTTAGGACTTTGATTTGTGGTGATACAATTACTATAGAGCAATGGCTGCCTGTCAGTGACAACTGCTTGAATAAATGTGTTCAGTGAATTTTAACAGTACAGGCTTTAAATACTGCACTTTCTATGTCCACATCTACACAGGCTCTGCTGAGGCTTTGTATGCAGGGTAGAGATCACCCCTAAGCAGCCTGTATAATACTGTGAATAGGGATAAGGCTTTGAGACTGTGACTGAGGCCATTAACTTTGTTGTTGAGGAAACTGTTGTCAGCATTCAAGTGTGAAAGAGTGTTTTGACAGGTGCATATCAAAGGGGCCATTGTACCCAATGACCAGCCTAATAAGATCATGTCCCTGGAGCTGGGTTCCGTACCCTTACTAATAAGGTGTGCAATGTAAAATGATTTTCTTACAACAGTGGATACTTAGTGATTGAAGAACACTTCATTGTCTACATAGGCTCCCAGGTCCTGAACTACTGGATCGATTTGCAGAGATAAGTTATCAATGTGATAGTTGCAGGGGACATTGTGCTTGCTGATGGATGCTATTATACATTTTTTTGCATTTAGTTTTAGTCCTTGGTACTGAACCCAGCTGCTTGTTTATGAAAGGCCCTCTTGGAAGATCTTCGTGTCTTCCGGATAGTTAATAACGGCACTTAATTTACACTCATCAGGAAACTTGGTCAGCCATGAGCCTTTAACACTGGCTTTGACCAACGAGAAATGAATGCAAAGGGTATGCTGTTAGTGATAGGTCTTTTGGAGGAGATGGATCAGTCATCCTAATTTCTTGGGTTCTAGTTGTGAATCAGTTGGCTATCCATTAAGTTACACAGGGATCGACAATTAGCTGGAAGAGTTTATTAATAATACCTGAGGGTGAAATGGTACTGAATGCTTTAGTGAGATTTAGATAAGGGGTGTGTACTAATTCTCCCGCACCCATTGCTTTAGCAACCTTCTCTAAGAGATTGAAAAGGTTGAGCAAGCAGGATCTGCCCTTGACAAAATTAGGGATAGTAGTTTGCCTAAATCCTTTTTTATTAATTTCATAATGATCTTTGCCATAGCTTTACAGATGTGGCTTGCCATACAGGGGTTTATTATAATATTCGGCATTGTTATTTATTTCTCAGGGAAACAGATGTGTCTATTCATCTATTCACATGTGAATAAAATTTGGCAGTAAAGGATTCTGCTTAATCAGTGGGGTCCATAAATGGTGGGCGATTTTGAATTTAGCCAGGTCATTATTCAGTTTTAGTAAACTGGCCTTTGCATAATCTCTGAATACTGAGGTATTGGAGGACGCGTCAGGCTTCAGTCTTAATCAACAACTACCAGAATGACCCTCTTACAGTACATTTGGGTGTCAATACCTTGGGATGTACCTTGCTGGACTATATCAAGAGAGACATGATAGAGCTCTCAAACTGTATGTCACATTAAGAAACATTTTACCTTCTCCAAGGACGATGCCCCAATATAAGCAAAAAATACTCAACTTCAATAATTGTCTTAGTTTTTGGTGTCATTCAAAGGAAATCCAATATTTTTCAGCCTGGGAGGATATAGGTTCATAGTTTGTTACTGGGCTAACAACCACCAGGGCCTTTTTAAGCCTAGACATGCACTCCAACTCAATCTGTCCACAAATACCTTGTCCAACTATTAGGAGGGGTTATGTAAGGAGGTAGCAAAGGGATTTGTGGGGAGGGATGTTAAATGGAGAATATTTTACTTACTGACACACCATGCTGCTTCACCAAGGATGGCTTGCATCCACCCATTCTAGGGTTTTAGTCATTAACTAAGACATTGTCAACCCCCATAGTACCTTTTTAGGCAATGCCAGCCTAATAAACCCACCAATATAGCTAAACAAGCAAACGAAAATATGAAGGTATTACTGATCAATGCTAGGAGCCTAAACAAGAAACAGCACTCCCTACAACTCTTTCCACCCTGGAGGACACAGATGTCGGGCTATGACTAACACATGGTTTAAAACATCGGAGAGCACTCCAACTGTGCAAGGCTATCAAGCCTTTTACACATTTTGACAAGCTAATGTGCAGGAGGGGAAAAAAGGTGGAGGTGTCTCAGTTTTCATTCAGAACTCACATCAAGGCTGGTATAGCAGCATGATGCAATAGAACTCCTCTGTATCCACATAACCATCAGAAAGGTCCCATACTATATATTAGCTAGCTATAAAACTCCCGCTATGACAAAAGAAAGCCACAACGCCCATCTATAGGAACTAGTATCACTTAGTGTTAAACCCTATACCATTTTCCTATATGAGCTGTACTGTGCAAGAAATTCCTGGACTTTGTCAGTACAAATTCCCTGCAAGAGTTGGTAAGCGTACCCAACAGGAGGAGCAACATATTGGATCTTGTCCTCACTAATATAGGGGCATCTTGCACCATCCCTTGTATATTTTTGTTACTTGTTACTTCTGCTCATAAAGCCATCTCCTTTGAAATAAAATTGAAACCAGAGCTCCGTTCCACTCAACGTATCTTTAGAAATTTCTCTAAGACAAACTATCTACTCCTAAGCGATACATTGGTAAACCTTAAATCCCCACCAGACCCAGAAAACTTTACTGAATATGTGAAAATGTACACCACCACACCACATCAGAATGTAAACAGCTTTCATGAAAAATTCAATAAAAAGATAATAAAAAAATGTAAACAGCTGCATAAATACAGCTGAAACCTGTAGAAACAAGTGCAAGGAAAGCTCCAGAAACAAACTACCATGGTGGAAACATAATATTAACAAGCTTTACATAAAAGAAAGAGCATTTTGACCAAAAGTAATGAGTAATTCCCAGAATGATACAGCCCTCGTCACTGAAATTAACAAGTTCACATTCTTAATAAAATCCACCAAAGCCAAGTTTCAGGCTAAAATAGCTGTCCAAATGAAAGACAATTACGATGCCTTTTTATTTATAGTTGTAATCTAAGAAACACAATGCAGTAATATACTGAACTAATTGTGAATGATGTTACCTACACAGAGGCTGAAGATATAGAAAACCTACTAGCTGATAAATTCAATTCTAACTTTACCTCACACTTCTGTCTATTCCACAAAGTATACCTGAAACCAAGTAGCCTCCAGCTATCACACAAGGCCATGTCCTAAAAGTGGTATCAAAAGTTAAAAATACTGCAGCAATGGTTCCTAGCAATATACCTGGATGCATTTTAAATAGCATGAAGCACAATTTATCACTCCTGCAACAACATTGTTCAACTTCTGCCACCAAAAAGGTTTTGTACCAAGTGAATAGAGAACAGCTACAGTTATTAGCCTGCTTAAGAGATGACCGTCAATAGACCAAGGCAATTACACACCCTAAATCTAACCAGTCTTATATGCAAAGCCATGGAAAGACTTATCATGGAACGTATCAATAAGGACATAGGGAGCCTTCAAACACTGGAACCAACTTAGTATAGATTCATCAAGGATGCTTACTCAGCCTGGAGAACTTTTTTGAAAAGGTCACCAAAGCAATGGAAGAAGATAAAACGGTACACACTGCATATGTCGAAATAGTCAAAGCTTTTAACACAGTCCCTCACTCAGGCACAGTAGAAATGCTAAATAAACTGAGAATAAACCCCTAAATCACCTGCTGGATTGTCACTGGTTCACAGATAGAATGCAGGAGATCAAAAGAGGAGAAGCTACTTCCACAAAGAGACCAGTCACCAGTGGAGTCTCCCAAGGTTCGATGTTGAAGTAAAAGCCAGTACCAAAGGGCACTGGCTGCCTAAATTTGCAGATGACTACAAGCCAGCAGTAGTCATTAAATCTCCAAATGGCTTAACCATTCTGCAAGAAGGTTTGCCACAAATAAGTAACTGGTACCAAAATCATGGACTGAAACACAATGCAAAACATGTACTATTGTGTCCTTTGGGAAGTCATCTACCCCAGGGAACTACCTCAATGAGAATTCACCTCTAAGAGTTGACCCAGTTGTTTGGGATTTAGTATCTTATTTGGGCAGTGACCTAACTTTCAACCAACATATTCACTATCCTAAAAAAGTCCTTCTGTACTGTTCAGCAAACAAAGGGATTGTGTCTAGATCTAGCAATTTCATTGTCCTCCTTTACTCGTCACTAATTAGGCCACTCATAGAGTGTACTGCCCACTTTGACATGTATCTGCCCAGACACATCCAACAGCTGGAACACCCATAGAGATATATTACTACAAGGATACATGGCCTAAACAACATGTCCTAATGGAACAACTCAAGGCTTATCACTATACTCAGTATCCTACCGACTGCTAAAAGATGATCAACTGAATTACACAAGATAGTTGCACTCTATACACAGTGAACTCTTTGACATACATGCACAGTAATAAGCACACACTGTAAGCACTTTTACACACTCTGAGATACTTCGAAAGACTTTAATTACTCTTTTGATACCAGAGTCATAGTTATGCACAAACACAGCACTTTGCCCAACATAGTCGCCTTGCTTTATTTTTATCGACTGTGCCCCTTTTCTTATCATTATTCTTTGTGCTTGTTTTACTCTAAACATGCCCAGTTATGCCTTAAACACACTCTTTATCCCTTAAACATGCTCATTTTATACTTTAACATGCTTGTTTTGTACTTTAACATGCTCTTTTTATTTTTAACATGCTCGTTTTGTACTTTAACATGCTTGTTTTATACTTTAACATGCTCGTTTTGTACTTTAACATGCTTGTTTTATACTTTAACATGCTTGTTTTATACTTTAACATGCTAACATGCTCGTTTTGTACTTTAACATGCTCGTTTTATACTTTAACATGCTCGTTTTGTACTTTAACATGCTTGTTTTATACTTTAACATGCTAGTTTTATGCTTTAACATGCTAACATGCTCGTTTTGTACTTTAACATGCTCGTTTTGTACTTTAACATGCTAACATGCTCATTTTGTACTTTAACATGCTCGTTTTATACTTTAACATGCTCGTTTTGTACTTTAACATGCTCATTTTATACTTTAACATGCTCGTAAAGTACTTTAACATGCTTGTTTTGTACTTTAACATGCTTGTTTTATACTTTAACATGCTTGTTTTGTACTTTAATATGCTCGTTTTGTACTTTAACATGCTTGTTTTATACTTTAACAGGCTTTACTTTAACATGCTTGTTTTGTACTTTAACATGCTTGTTTTGTACTTTAACATGCTTGCTTTGTACTTTAACATGCTTGTTTTGTACTTTAACATGCTTGTTTCATCAAATACTTTCATCTTAAGCATTTTCTTTAGGTAACAGAAGCCGTGGTGGTACAGCGGTAGTATTGTTGCCTCACAGCAAGAAGTTTTCCTGTTCAATTCTCGGTTGGAGTGCCTTCTGTGTGGAGACTGCATGTCCTCCCCACTGTAGAGTGGCCTCTGAAAGACATGCGTGAATGGGCGTGCTTCACTGAAGGTTGGGCATCGGGCTGGCAACTCGGCACCATAAAAATCTACTGCCAATCATTAGCGGACTGGAGTTCCACTGTGGTGACCCCTAACCAGGAGACAAACAACAAAAACAACAATTTTCTTTAGTTAATCTTTCTGAGCTTTCTGCTTGCCTGATAATGCGGTTTATGCCCTTGTAATGCCTTTTCTTGCCTCTTTGCATCGAGTAAATAATTTCTGTTGCTTTTCATTACCTTTAATTCCTTCTGGTTATGTCGCACAGTTTTCTCTTGGTTTTACCTTCGATGTTGCCTTTACATCTCATGGCTCCAAATGCTTTGTTCTTTTCCATCCCGGTTCTGACATCACGTCACTTTTGTGTTGGTACACAGAAAAACGAGTCTTTGTGGGTTTTGTTTAAGCAGCTTTATTCTATACAAACACATCACTGTAAAGCTTGTTTGACTATGACTAAGTAAATTATATACAAACTAACTGCTGTCATCATACATGCTTACACACTGGGTGCATTTTCAAAATGGCACTAGGGACTGCACGTGTGTGGAATTTATACTTGCAAGCACAGCCTTGCATATTTCTTAAAGACATAGCACACACACATTCACATATACATACATATATATATATATATATATATATATAGATATATATATATATATATATATATATATATATATAGAGGTTTACTATCAAAACTTGGGAACTGCATCAGTCGACTGGCATGTGATCAACTTGCAGTCTCCAAGTTGGCAGAATGTTGACCCAAAATCGATCAACTACACTACAGTTGAACAGGTAGTGTAGGTCGACAATTTGGGTTTGACATTGTGCAGGGAGGTCACAGTTCAGTGAGGAATAGGGAATTAGCACATTTCCTCACTGTAGTGTGATCTCAGAGTTGGCATATTTAATGTGCAGGGGGTGTGGGGGTGCAGTAGAATTAACTTACCATTGACTGCAGAGTTCAATGTTAAGTTAATGTGCATAGCAGAAGGTGAGTGACGTCACCTCCTGCTACGCTGAATACATCGAACCACAGTCAATGTATTCATTTTTGCTCTGGTTTAGTTTTCAGAATTTCAAATTCAGCATTTTGGGTTGACAATTGCAAGTCAACTGAAGCTGTTTCGAAATTCCAATAGTAAATTTTATATATATATATATATATATATATATATATATATATATATATATATATATATATATATATATATATATGTATATAGCCACACACACACACACACACACACACACACACACACACACACACACACACACACACACACACACACACACACACATCATCATCATCTTCTTTCGGCTGTTCCCATTAGGGGTCGCCACAGCGAATCATCTGTTTCCATTTCTTCCTGTCCTCTGCATCATGCTCTTTCACACCAACTGCCTGCATGTCCTCTCTCACCACATCCATAAACCTTATCTTAGGCCTTCCTCTTTCCCTCTTACCTGGCAGCTCCATCCTTAGCATCCCTTTCCCAATATACCCAGCATCCCTCCTCAGCACATGTCCAAACCAACGCAATCTCGCCTCTCTTGCTTTGTCTCCAAACTGTCCAACCTGAGCTGACCCTCTAATAAGTGCAAATCTTAACATCTTTAACTCTGCCACATCCAGCTCTGACTCCTGCCTTTTCATCAATGCTACCGTCTCCAACCCATATAACATAGCTGGTCTCACTACCCTCTTGTAGACCTTCCTTTCACTTTTATTGGTATCTGTCTGTCACAAATCACTCCTGACACTCTTCTCCACCCATTCTACCCTGCCTGTACTCTCTTCTTCACCTCTCTTCCACACTCACCATTACTCTGAACTGTTGATCCCAAGTACTTAAACTCATCCACCTTTACCAACTCTACTCCCTGCATCCTCACCATTCCTCTACCCTCCCTCTCATTTACACACATATATTCTCTTTTAGCCGTGCTGACCTTCATTCCTCTCCTCTCTAAAGCATATCTCCACCTCTCCAGGGTCTCATCAACCTGGTCCTTACTCTCACTACATATCACAATGTCATCTGCAAACATCATAGTCCACGGGGCCTCCTGTCTAATCTCATCTGTCAACCTGTCCATCACCACTGCAAATCTGAAATGGCTCAGAGCTGATCCTTGATGTAATCCCACCTCCACCTTAAACGTATCTGTCACTCCCACCGCAGTCCTCACCAATGTCACACTACCCTTGTACATATCCTGTACCACTCTTACATATTTCTCTGCCACTCCTGACTTCCTCAAACAATACCACAACTCCTCTCTAGGCACCCTGTCATATGCTTTCTCTAAGTCCACAAAGACACAATGCAACTCCTTCTGACCTTCTCTGTATTTCTCCAACAACACTCTCAGAGCAAATATTGCATCTGTAGTGCTTTTTCCTGGCATGAAACCATACTGCTGATCACTGACCATCACCTCCCTTCTTAACCTAGCTTCCACTACTCTTTCCCATAACTTCAAGCTGTGACTGATCAATTTTATCCCTCTGTAGTTACTGCAACTCTGCACATCACCCTTATTTTTAAAGATAGGTACCAAAACACATTTTCTCCACTCCTCAGGTATCCTCTGTCTTTCCAAAATTTCATTAAACAATCTGGTTAAAAACTCCACTGCCATTTCTCCTAAGCACCTCCATGCTTCCACTGGTATGTCATCTGGGCCAACAGCCTTTCCATTCTTCATCCTCTTCATAGCTGTCCTTACTTCCTCCTTGATAATCTGCTTCACTTCCTGATTCACTATCTGCACATCATCCAAACTTCTTTCTCTCTCATTCTCTTCATTCATCAGCCCTTCAAAGTACTCTTTCCATCTACTCAACACACTCTCCTCACTTGTATGTTTCCCTCACTGTCCTTTATCACCCTTACCTGCTGCACATCTTTCCCAGTTCTGTCCCTCTGTCTAGCCAATTGGTACAGGTCCTTTTCTCCCTCTTTAGTATCCAGTCTCTCATACAACTCTCTATATGCCTTATCCTTAGCCTTCACCACCTCTCTCTCTGCCATGCACCTCATCTCCTTATACTCCTGTCTACTTTCTTCATCTCTCTGACAATCCCACTTCTTCTTCACCAGCCTCTTCCTCTGTATACTCTCCTGTACTTCCTCATTCCACCACCATGTCTCCTTGTCCTCCTTCCTTTGTCCAGATGTCACACCAAGCACCTTCCTAGCAGTCTCCCTTACTAGCTCTGCTGTAGTTACCCAGCTATTCGGTAACTCTTCATTGCCTCCCAGTGCCTGTCTTAACTCTTCCCTGAACTCCACCTCACAATCACCCTTTTTTAACTTCCACCATTTAATCCTTGGCACTGCTTTCATACTCCTCCTCCCCTTCTTGATCACCAACATCATCCTGCAGACCACCATTCTATGCTGCTTAACTACACTTTCCCCAGTCACCACTTTACAGTCTCCAGTCTCCTTCAGACTGGCCCTCCTTCATAGGATATAATCCACCTGTGTGCATCTTCCTCCACTCTTGTACGTCACCCTATGCTCCTCCCTCTTCTTAAAATACGTATTCACCACAGCCATGTCCATCCTTTTCACAAAATCCACAATCATCTGACCTTCTGCATTCCTCTCCTTAACACCATACCTACCCATCACTTCCTCATCCACACACACACAGTGGATATAAAAAACATACATACCCCTGTTAAAATGCCAGGTTTTTGTGATATAAAAAAAAATGAGACCACAATAAATCATATCAACATTTTTCCCACCTTTAATGTGAGCTATATCCTGTACAATTCAATTGAAAAACCAACAAATCTGTTAGGGGAAAAAATATAACAAATAAAAAACATACGATAATCTGGTTGCATAAGTGTGCACACCCTTAAACTAATACTTTGTTGAAACACCTTTTGATTTAATTACAGCATTCAGTCTTCTTGGGTACACACCTGCCATCAATTAAAGAGACTCTGATTAACCCCAAATAAAGATAAGCTGTCCTTGTAGAATTTTCCTGACATTTACTCAGTTGCCTGCCACAGCAAAAGCCATGGTTCACAGAGAGCTTACAAAGCATCAAAGGGATCTCATTGTTGAAAGGTATCAGTCAGGAGAAGGGTACAAAAAAATTTCCACAGCATTGGATATACCATGGAACACAGTGAAGACAGTCATCAAAAAGTTGAGAAAATATGAGACAACAGTGACATTACAAAGAACTGGACATCCCTCCAAAAGTGATGAAAACACAAGATGAAAACTGGTCAGGGAAGGTGTGCCAAGAGACCTACAGCAACACTGAAGGAGCTGCAGGAATTTATAGCAAGTACTGGTTGTGTACTGCATGTGACAACAATCTCCCATATTCTCCATATGTCTGGACTATGGAGTAGGGTTGCAAGACGGAAGCATTTTCTTACACAGAATAACATCCAGGCCCAGCTAAAATTTGCAAAACAATACATCAAGTCTCCCAAAAGCATTAGAGAAAATGTGTTATGGTCTGATGAGACCAAGGTTGAACTTTTTGACCACAATTCCAAAAGGTACGTTTGGTATAAAAACAACACTTCGCATAACCAAAAGAACACCATCTCCATGGTGAAGCACGGTGGTGGCAGTATCATGCTTTGGGGTTGCTTTTCTTCAGCTGGAAATGAGGCTTTAGTGAAGGTGGAGAGAATTATGAACACTTCCAAATACCAATCACTTTTGGCCCAAAACCTTCAGGCTTCTGTTAGAAAGCTGTAGATGAAGAGGAATTTCACCCTTCAACATGGCAATGACCCCAAGCATACATCCAAATCAACAAAACAATGGCTTCACCAGAAGTAAATTGGCATGTATTTGCCCAGACACATACAACAGCTGGAACACCCACAGAGATATAGTACTACAAGGAGATATATACATATATATATATATATATATATATATATATATATATATATATATATATGGATTCACTACTGAATCCCGAAATAATACAATCCCGAAGACCTAAATACCGAGACTATAAGCCCAAAACCCCACATTACCAAAATATTAAAACTGCGAAATTCAAAATTGCGAAAGTACTACATACATACAGTACACACACAAACATACACACAGCCTCCCCCCATAACCAAACAAACCACCCTACACTAAAGATAAGCAGGGGGGCTTCACCCTCCTGCACCCCCCACACCCCCCTTCTTTAATATTCTAACTCCGAGATTGCACAAACATATACACAAGGCAAACTCACACCTACACATTACAGCCCCTCACACACACACACACACACACACACACACACACACACACACACACACACACACACCCACACACACACACACACTCTCACACACACACACACCACAGTCACAACACACACTTACGCACACTAAAGCCCCTCACAAACACACTTACACACACATACTTACCTGAACCACAACACCAGAAGCGCTAACTCAAAATCCCTTAACATCGGGATTTTGAATTTCGCGCTTCTGGTCTTTTGCTAATGTGGGGTTTCGGCTACATGGTCTCGAGCTTTTGAAATTCGAGATTTCAAACGTTCGTGATTCAGTAGTGTTCCTACATATAAATATATATGTATATATATATATATATATATATATATATATATATATATATATATATACATATATATATATATACTACACACACACACACACACACACACACACACACACACATATATGTATATATATATATATATATATATATATATATATATATATATATATATATATATATATATATATATATATATATATATATGTAGGTTCATAGGTGTTTACTAAGGGCCTTTTTAAGTCTAGCCATGCATCCCAAATCTCTGACAAGTTCTGATACCCTTGGTAAGTGTAAGCATGGGCCTGGGAGATGAACCATTTACAGGTTATCTGTGTCCATTAGAGACATAGGTGCCAAACCAGGGATGAATTTCCAGTTTCCAATTCAATTGTCCAAGTTGCACTTGAATTGGGTTAGGGAGGGATTCTGCTTCACATAGATAGGGACCCTGTTCCATAGATGGGGTAGTCTCTGGGATACATACCTATCTCTCCAGCAGGTCCTGTTTATATCACAGGCAAGGTTTAAGTCTTTAGAACAGGTAATTATAATGCTGGTTCTTTTGTGGATATGCAGGAGGTCCATCAGAGTGGGGTCTGACAATGTCCTGTATACCAGGCATTGATCTCCCCTCAAAAGCCTGTAGGAGACAAGAATACAGGGATAGAGCCTTAAGTCCGTCTGCATAGAACATATTACTTATGCCCTGTATTCTTTTAGTAGGACCCTCTGTGGCCATTCCAGTTGTTGGATATGCCTGGTTAGGTACACACCAAAGGGGACTTTATACTCAATGATAGGTCTGCTGAATGCCAAATACAGTGGAACAATGACTTCCTTGGACTTAGATGCCATACCTTTGTTTATAAGTTGCGAACATAGAATGATTTCCTCACCACTGTAGACACTTGATGATCAAATGCTAGATTACTATTTATGTGTGTCCCTAAGTCCCTGACTACTGGGTCAGCTCTAAGGGGCATGTTGTCAGCATGATAGTTACCATGGGTGGATGACTTCCCAAAAGATATTATTATGCATTTCTTGGCATTTAGTTTTAGTCCATGGCTCTGACACCAGTTCTTTGTCTGTGCCAACCCCTCCTGGTGAATATTTGTGTCAGTGTGAGATTCAATGACATCTCCTAATTTGAAATCACCCGCAAATTTAGTCAGCTAGAGACCACTGACATTGGCCTTGACTTCTGAGAAGTAAATGCCAAAAAGGATCAGTCCAAGGACTGATCCCTGAGGGACTACACTTGTGACTGCCCTGTTTGTAGAGGTGGACTCCCCAGTTCTAACTTCCTGGGTCCTGTCTGTGAGCCAGTTGGCTATCCATTGGGTGACATACCTCTTGAGCTTGAGGGGTTGGGAGGGTGGCCTAATGGTTAAGGTGTTTGACTTACAAACACAAGGTGCTGGGTTTGAGTCTCACAAGGGATAATTGGCTAGGCTTAAAATGGCTCGCAAAGGCAGTTAGCCTAGTACTAACCTATGAACCTATGAACCTATGAACAATACCCAAGTGGGGTATTGTGTCAAATGCCTTGCCCAGGCCAAGGGGTTGGGAGGGTGGCCTAATGGTTAAGGTGTTTGCCTTACAAACACAAGGTACAGGGTTTGAATCTCACAGGGGATAATTGGCTAGACTTAAAATGGCTTGCAAGGGCAGTTAGCCTAGCATGAACCTATGAACCATTATGAAAGATTTTGCCCTCATCCATTGCTTTAGTGATTTTCCCAAAGAAGACTACCAGATTCAGTAGGCAAGATCTGCCCTTGACAAAACCAAACTGGGTTGGATCTAGTGTCTGGAGGTTTACTATATCTCTATAGATCATCTCCATGATGATTCTTTCCATGGCTTTACATATAAGACTAGTGAGCCTTACGGGTCTGTAGTTTCCAGGGTCTGTAGATGAATAATCTTTGTGCAAAAGGATGACTGCTGCCTTTCTCCATTCATGAAGCATGAAGCCTGTTTGGAGGCTACAGTTAAATAGTAATTCCAGAGACCCTGATAAGTCATGTTTCATGCTATTTAGAAGGCATCCTGAGATACTGTCTGGGCCCATTGATGCAGTGTTCTTGGTCTTAGAGAGAGCATTAAGGACCTGGTCCCTAGTGATAGAAGGGGAAGTTATATTTGATGATATTTCCTGAGGGGAGATTGAGGGGGGGAGAGGGGTAAAGTTGGAGCCGAATTTATCAGCCAGGAGGTTTGCTATATCTTCTGGCTCAGTATAGGTGGCTCCATTTACAATAAGCTTTGTACACAATTGTGTATTGCCTTTGAAGTTGTGGACTTAGCTAAAGAATGCTTTGTGGTAGTCCTTGGCCTGGGAAGCCAACCTTACCTCAAATTTGGCTTTGGCAGACTTTATTTGTCCTCT
Source organism: Protopterus annectens (assembly GCF_019279795.1). Classification (NCBI taxonomy): domain Eukaryota; kingdom Metazoa; phylum Chordata; order Ceratodontiformes; family Protopteridae; genus Protopterus; species Protopterus annectens. Next base: position 63,808,199 of record NC_056741.1, on the reverse strand, counting down.
GAGTTGTTTGTTAGTTTGATGAGAGTTCTCTTATCCTGCTGGGTACTGCACCTCCTAAATTTTGCCATGAGTTTCTTCCTCCTGTTATACAGCTGATTGATTTTGTGATTCCACCAGGGTGGCTTGTTTTTTGAGTTAGTTCTGTACTTCTTTCTGGTGGGTACAGCTGCCTCTATGCAGCTATCAACATGCTTCTACAGGGTTTCTGTGAACAATTCTGCATAGGCAGAAGTATTCTCAGGGTTTATGGGGGCTTGACATTTTGCCAGGTTCTGACTTAATAGTAGGAGGTTAGCCTTAGAATAGTTCCTGAATATTCCCGGCTTAGCTGGGGGGTCCATGTTTTATTTTTATTTCAATGGAGACCATTTTGTGGTCTGACCTTACCAGGGAAGGCATTACAGTAGGGGGTGTGCAGCAGTGTCCCATATTAGTGAGGACCAGATCCAGTATGGTTGCACCGCTGGTTGGTGTATTGACTATCTGGTCCAGGGAGTTTGTGTTTACAAAATACGTGAATCTTTGTGCATGTACATTTGGTGTTGTATAGAATTCCCAGTTAATAGTGGGGTAATTAAAGTCACCCATGAATATGGCATTGGGTTGGATGGTTAGCATTTCTAATAAGTTTAAATACATGGCATGGGTTTCCTGGGTCATAGAGGGGGACCTATAGCTTGCAAGGAGGTGATTTTGGATTTTGCCTATGGCGATTTGAACATGGAAGTGCTGACATGCATTGTCCTGTTTGACCAGCCTTGAAGTATATTTATTTTTGATGTAAATAGAGACACCTCCATCTTTAGTCCTTGCCTGTGAAGTAGCTGGTTTAAATGTGTGGAAGGCGTTATAACCTTGCACTGTTGGTGTGCTCTCCGCAGCTTTAAACAGTGTCTCATTGATTGCACAGACCAGCATTCTCTAGGGTAAAGAGAGCTTCTAGGGAGTGGAGTTTTTTGTTTAGACTTCTAGCATTGAGCAGTAATACCTTTAGATTTTCTTGGTTTTGATTTGCTACGTCAGAAGTACTTTCAGTTTATCATTGTCTAAAAAAGGCACTATGGGGGAAGACAATGTTTTAGCTAATATTTGAAAGCCTAGAGGGGAGAGGTGCATACCATCCCTGGCAAAGCAGCATAGTTTGTTGACCATCTTATTCCATGCTGACAAATATTGCACCCTCTTTGAATGACGCCAGAAACTAAGCCAATTGTTAAAGTCAATCATCTTTTGTTCGTATTGTGGCATCATTCTTGGAGAAAGTAAAATGCTGCTCAATGCTAGGTTCATATCAGCCTGAGACACATATTCTGAGAGCTCCACAATGTCTCTCTTCATATAGTCTAGGGAGGTATGTCTCCCACATGGTCTATGATTAAGTCATATTGGTAATTGTCATCCAATGACCTAAGTGCATGCGCAATGTGGCAGATCCTAGCCTCTGATAAGCAACTGAGTGTAACTTTCTCCTTACTCAGCCTGGTGAGAGCGACATCAGAGTGTCCCACAATGGAGTCTCCAATGACTAGAATGTTGGATTGTGTGGTGGCTTGTCTTATGGGCTTAGAGGTAGAGGTTCCATGAGATGTAGCTCTATGTGTTGATGTGGGTGTTGTTTTGAAAGAACACATTTTGGGCTGCTGAGGGTATTTCTTATGTGTACGTCATCTATGGTTTAGGAAGGTTACATGTAAGTGCCTCGGCATATGTGGGTCAATATGTTTGCTTTGAATTGTGTGTAATGGGTGCAGCATATGTACTACTGACAACCTTATAGACATTAGGAGTACTTTTATGTGAGAGCTTTGCCTCCAGTGACATTGTATAAATACATCTCTCATATACCATAACAGTTTGTTTGAGAATTAACTGGCTGTCAGCAAATATGAGTCAATTTCTACATTGCCTCAGGATGTCCATATCCACCAAGTCAGTAACGGAGACAGTAGAAAAGTTCATATCCATGGCAACAGACCCTTTTTTATTGATTAGTCAGTTGGAATGAGAATGTCAGTCACTGTCAGGAGTATCTGTTTTGCAACTCTGTGGACAGTGCTTGTCACTGCAAACTAGTTGTCCTGTGGGCAACTAGGTATTGGAGAAATTTCAATTGTACTTTTACAGGAAAAAGTCACTCAAGGTGTCTGTGCCTGTACAGGACACTGCCAAACACTTGAGGGGAAACTAATACGTAGACCTTAAAAATTTAAGGATGAAGTATTTAGGCAGATATTCTGAAGTTAGAAACAAATCAAGCAGTACTTATTGAAAACAAAGAATTAGCTTGTCAGGAATGCTGAAAAGAAGTGAGTTGTATGAATGGCTACTGCCTGGCTACTACTAATGCTGGTCTCTCCACAGCTTCACTGTGTTAGGATACAATGATCCTTTGCTTCTTCTCTCACCAGAATCAAAATATTAGAACCAATCCCAAGAAGAGAAGCAGGCAACAGCCTGTTTCATGATCCACAGTCTCACACCAGATGATGCAAGGGTCTGTTGGCTTGTAGCCTTTTTCTGGTAGATGCCTCGAATAGCAACCAGACCAATCAGGAACTTTAAGCACAGACACTCACTGTCCAACCAGAAACAGTCAGTAACCAATGCACTCTGCTCCTTCTCTTATCAGATTCAGAATATAAGCACAGATTCCACCCTGTCACCTTTAAAGCAGTTATTAGGCTTTCTGGTGATCAATAGTCTCCAGGAAATAATGTCCCTGTACTCCTTTTCTCAAAAGGATAAAACAGAAGAGCTAATCCCTAGATGACTACTGAGAGACAGAATGTGGGCTCTCCACTAACTGGTGGTCTTGCAATAGATCTTTAAAGGTAAGATAAAAAATGGTTTATCCTAAACATTGCAGTGTGCACTAAGCAGCTAAGTGGAGAGCCATTATTTTTAAAAGAGCAAAGTAGATTGAAAGGGGTGGGCACTTTTGTATTCTGGTACTATGGAATACAGTGGGATGGCCAATAAATTTAAATAGTAGAAGGGGAGTGATTTCACAAAATTATAATTTTGTGTTTACTCACACCAGCCACTAAAAGGAGTGATGGAAGGAGATATATGGTCAAATTAACATAAGGGCTAGGCAACTGGAGAAACAGTATTTACTTATTTATTTATTGACATTTGTTTACTGGGAAAGTCCACTGGGTCAGGTAGCCCATTTTCAGTGGAGGCCCGGAGAGAAAAGCTCCAGAGAACATACATTAAGTACAAAAACAATATAATACAAGCTCCAGGGAATGTTCATAAAATACAAAGTAAAACAAAAAATTGAAAGATAATTTTACATAAGAAAAAATATCTTCAAAAATACATATACTTATTGGAAACTCAATAGAGATAAAAATGAATGTTATAAAGTATGATTCAATACAGATATGTAATACAAAACATACCACTGTGGAGTTTAGCAGTGGAGAGTAACGAGTTGTTATGTTTGACAGAAAAAGGAGAAAAATCAAATGGGATTTTATTTGGACAAAAGAGGGCAACAAGGAAGTGAGGATTATTATAAGGGCATAGAGGTAGAGGTTGAATGATGAAGGCATAGAGGAGGGGAAGAGAAGTGGGGCAGTCTGAGAAGGGGGTGTGTGGGCTTTAATAAAGGTTGGTGGACAGTCACGCAATGCAGGAGAAGGAGGTTAGGTAAAGTAAAGTGAGAGTGGGAAACGGTGAAAGAAAGGAGGGGAGAGAGGAGGAAGGTAGGTTGGCAAGGTAAAAGGATAGTGGAGACTAAGGGAGAAGAGTGGGGGAAGGAGTAAAACAAATAAGAGAAGGGGATGTAGGCGAAGTGTTCATATGAGGAGTTTAAAAGAACTGAAATGATGAGAAATTGAGCTGGAAAGATAGACTTTAGGCATTGGCTCAGGAGGGAATGGAGTAGTTACAAATTGGCTTGGAAGATAAGCAACTATGCAGTACACTTTTGAAAATAGAAGGTCTTGGTTGGTGTTTAAGAACACACAGTAACAGCATGGGAAGGTGGGAAAAATTCTGTCTGGCTCACAAGAGACAGAGCTGTGGTCTCTTTTCAAGTTTTAATATGCAATTAAAAGCAGAACACAAGTAAAACACAGTGTAAAGAAATCAAATCACAGTATACAAAATAGAAAAAGGCAATAAAGAAATGCAAAAGACAAGGAATAAAAAGCAAACTAACCTTCCCTCAGATCACGCTGTTGCAGAGTCTGGGTGAGCTTTTCCAGTAAAGCTCTGAAATGTTTTATTTTACCCCTTAAATAGAAGGTTTAGTTCCAAGCTCCACCTACTCAGTTCACATATGATTAACCTTAACTGACCTGTTCTAACTTCTGTGTGAATCCTTAATTAACCTGTTCTAATTTTTGTCTGACTCACAAGAGAGAGAGCTGTGGTCTCTTTTCAAGTTTTAATATGCAATTAAATGCAGAACACAAGTAAAACACAGTGTAAAGAAAACAAATCACAGTATACAAAAAAGAAAAAGGCAGTAAAGTAATATGAAATACAAGAAATCATGTATTTGTGTGCATATATATAGATATATATATATATATATATATATATATATATATATATATATATATATATATATATAAACACACAACATACATATCTATCTGTGTATATATACACACACCTACATACATATTTTTACATAAAGACATACATGGGTCTGTTTTGACTATGAAAAGCAGAGTACTGAAAGTCATAATATTGAATGTTGTTGTTGTTGTTGTCTTTCGGCTTTTCCTGGTTAGGGTCGCCACAGTGGAACTCCGGTCTGCTAATGATTGGCAGTAGATTTTCACGAAAGCTGAGGTGCCAGCTCAACGTTCAACCTTCAGTGAAGGTACGCCCATTTATGCATGTCTTTCGAACGCTCACCCAACCACGGGGAGGACATGCAGACTCCACACAGAAGGCACTCCCTGCACTCCAGCTGTGAATCGAACGGGAGAACCTCTTGCTGTGAGGCAACAACGCTACCGCTGCACCAATGTACAGTGTTGAAATGTCAAAATGCTAAAATGTTGAAATCTAACTGCCTATCCCCCTGCATGTGCAGAGAGCTGGACTGAAGTCACTTAACCAGTTATCCAAGGGCATCCCTGAAAAAAATCTTGCACCTAGAGAGTTTACCCAGTTAACAGATGACTAAAATAAAACTGAAATAGCTGTGCTAAACAAAAAGGTGTTAACATCTCATGGGCTGAGTAAAGCTTAAGTTGTGGGTATCAAGGTTTAGTATATTAATAAAGAATGTGTGGAATACTGGGTATGTTCAGTGTGTTCCCTGTATTGGACTGTGACTGATCAGAGGTACTGCAGGCTCACATCCAGGAGGGTGAGCCTACAAGATTAGGGCTATAGTAAGGGGTGGGGGATACCCTGATGGTATCTTAATGCTTCCTTGTGAATATGATCTGGGTTCAAGATATCCAAGGCTGCTCTCTTCACCTACATGGTTACTGAATGAATAAATAAATATATAAAATACAATCTGTGCTATTATTTATGTATTTATTGACTGGGATAGTCCATGGTCTGAAACCCGTTTTCAGTGGAGGTCTGGGGAGAAAAGCTCCAGGAAGATACAAAGCATTAAATCATGTAACAAATAGTACAGTACATGGAAGCAGTATTCAATTTTTAGTATAAGCTAAAAATATGATTTTGCATTACAACTACAGTTACAAATTGGTCATCTTAATGTAATAAAGTATATAATCAATTTGAAAGATTGAAAACTACCTGAAATGCAAGGAGGAGAAAGTCTGTCTTCTGATAAAAAGGTAGTTCAAGATTCAACGTAAGAGAAGTTAGTAAGGTGAAAAAAAATTAGAGTCCTTGAGAATGGTATTAGAAGGGGTAGTAACGAAAATTCTAGATGAAGCAAGATATAGGTATGTAGCAAAAAGGATTAGAAGTGAGTTGGACGTATAACTTTACTCATGGTGGCCATCATGTGTGTGCATGGGCAGGTGTAAAGGTTAAGCTAGTGTAATTTTAGAGCAGATTGAAATGATTTGATAGTGTTCAACTGAGTGACTGATGAAGGCAGAGTATTCCATAGTTTGGCAAAAGAGTAAGAATAGAGGTTTTGTCCAGCATGTTTATATGCTATGGTTATGTTTAGAAGTTGTTTATTACTGGAAGGAAGGTTTCTGGGGAGGGTATATGGTTCTAGAATATACTAAAGGGAAGGGCATTTGTCAGGATATTGATTAGTTTGTGGGCAAGAGTAAGTTGGGTGTATGCTAAATAGTGTGGGAATTCTAACCACTTCAATTATGTTATGGCCAGACAGTGATGTGTGTGATTTGGCATTTTAGTGGCAAATTTAGATGTTTTATTGCAGCAGGATTGTAATTTGTTCAGGCATGAAGTTTGAAGGTTAGTAAAGATGGGGCTTCCGTACAGGAGGGAAAGTAGTAACAGAGTGTTAGCAAATTTTATCCTAGTGGGCTTGTGCATGTATAGTTTATGTCTACAGAGTTTACCAAATTTAAAATTAGTTTATTTTATTGTGTTGAGAATATGTTCTTAAAGGAGAGCTTGTTGTCAATTTCTATGCCAAGTAATTTTGCTGACTTTACTACTTCAGTTTCAGTATGGTTTTGCAAATATATCTTAAAGTCTTAAGTAGTTGTTTTTGTAGAGAATAGTAGGAGTTTTGATTTTTTTGGGGTTAGAGTAGGAGTTGTGCATTTAGATAACTTATCTTAATAAGCCTGTTACAAATAATTCTGTCCCTTTACCCTTAACTAATGACTGTACAAATGATTCTGCCATTTTACATTTAAAACTAATGACTGAATAATGTGAATGATGATGTAGCAGAAATATATGATGTAATAAGCCCGTTAAAATAATTCTGTCGCTTTACCCTTAAAACTGACTGAATAATGTGAAGCAGAAATGTATAAGTGAATATTTATGTTATATTCTGAAACTGGATTGAAATGTACTATACTGAACTGAGTATGAATGTCATCTTCTGAATCTTGACTGAAATTTACATTACTGGAAATCTAAAATAGCTGTGTATAAATGTCATAATCTGAAAACTTACTAAAGTAATACTAAAGGAATACCTTTTGCCAGTGTTAACACAGATAAAAGCATAACTGAAAACTGGCAATGTTATATTCTGGAAATGAAACTGTTTGTACCTTCTTCTTTCAGTATTATCTGAACAGAGACGAACTGAAAACAAGTACTGTTGTACAATTGTCTGAAAACATGAGGACATTTGGGTCCCCTACACATTACTGAAATGCCACTTCATTGTCTTTCACATTATCGAGCCGACAACATTGACAGGACATAATACCGACTGCTCGGAACACTGATGGGAAACTGACGGTGAGTAACCAGCTGGCCAACCCGACAAGCACACAACAACAGCAGCAAACAAAACAAACCCATGTGGGAGGCTTCACCCCCCCCACACCCCCAACTAAATATATCAACTCAGAGATCACACTACTGTGGAGGTAAGGGGAAAAGGTTGACATGCTGGCCAACCACTTCCTTACCATTAGTTTCCCGTCGGTGTTCCGAGCAGTCGATGTAATGTCCTGTCAGTGTTGCTGGCTCGATCATGTAAAAGTCGGTGAAGTGGCATTTTGGTAATACAAAGGGGACCTGAACATTTATATACCTAATACCTTTTTTGACAGTGTTACCTGAACACAGATAAAAAATAATCTGAAATCTATTAATGTTATATTCTGGAAACTAAACTATTAATACCTTTTGTCAATATTGTCTGAACATAGATAGAAACATAAACTGAAAACCATTACTGTTACATAACTGTCTGAAAACATGAGAACATTTACATACTTAATACATTTATTGACAGTGTTACCTGAACACAGATAAAAAAAAAAACAAAGTGAAAACTAGTAAACATCATACATTTTAACTTTAAACAAACATTGAAGAAAGAACTGAAACACATAGACAGTTGACTTCTGCATCACAACTCTTGCTAAATTTTACTCTGCATTGTCCCAGTCACTGATGAGCTATTGGAAGGCCTGCTTTAATGTCCAAGTGTGCTTTTTATAGTTACACCTTTTAAAACTCTCCTTTTCATCTCTTGTGCAAGGCTTCATGGCTAAAGTTCTTGATTGTATTTAGTATCAAGTCCTAAAAATAACATTTGCAGCTTTAACATTTATAAACTGATAGCACTGCTTGTTGCATTTACTTTATTTACATTTTTATGCATGAAACAAACATATAGCTCTAATAAATTCTTGTAAGTCTGTAAGCAAAGTGATAATGTACTATAGTGAAGAAAACCAATTGTACTAATAATGTACTACAGTGAAATGGGAAGGTTGAAACTTTATTACTAAATTAAACAGAAACCTCACTGGCAATGATTTTTTCTGTCATAACCTCAAATGAAACTAAAGCAGCAATTTAACACTGTATTTCTATTTTAACATATAAACTATAGCCCCATTAGCTTGACAAATCTAATTTGTAAAGCCATGGAGTGTATTATTATGGATCTCATAAACAAGGACATAAGCAATCTCCAAGCACTTGACCCCAACCAGTTTAGATTCGTCAAATGCAGATCTTGCCTGTTGAACCTGGTTGACTTCTTTGAGACTGTCACCAAGGCCCTGGATGAGGAAAAGTCAGTACATACAGCTTACCTTGACTTGGCCATCATCATCAAAAAGCATTGGGCATCATCAAAAGCTAACACAACTTGGTGTAAATCCATGTCTCGTCAAGTGGGTGGCTAATTGGCTCACTGATAGAACCCAAGAGGTCAAAATAGGTGTCTCCACCTCCAAAAGTAGACCTGTCAATAGTGGTGTTCCCCAGGGATCTGTCCTGGGACCTCTACTGTTTGGCATCTACTTCTCAGAGGTCCAGGCAAAAACAAAAGTCCTATGGCTGACCAAGTTTGCAGATGACTGCAAGTCGGGTGCTGTCATTGACGCCACAAATGATGTTAATATACTGCAAGAGGATCTCACAGCAAGAAATGACTGTTGCCAAAGTCATGGCCTTGTTAAATGCAACAAAATGCATTATCATACCATTCGGCAAAAACACAGCCCCTACTGATTACCACATCAACTGCAACCCCCCTAAGCACACAACCTGTGGTGAGAGACCTGGGTACTCAGGTTGTCAACAACCTCACAGTCGACCATTATGTAGCTGCAGTGGTTAGAAAAGCCTTTTACTTGGTTAATCTCATAAATAAAGGGATTGCATCCAGAAAAAAGGAGGTTATTACCTCTCTGTACTCTTCCCTCATTAGGCCAGTGATTGAGTGTAACACCCAGTTTGGTATGTACCTCTTGAAACACCTGCACCAACTGGAAAGGCCACAGAAATACTTCACAAAGAGAATCCATGGCCTCCAACACCTGTCCTAAGTGGACAGGCTCAAATCACTATCACTTTACTCGGTATCATACACATTGCTCAGAGATGTTCTGTGTCTCACCTACAAGGCAATATGGGACCCTGTCCTACTAGAGATGCTCCATATCCATAAGTCTAACTCCTCGCCTATTACCCACTCAAAAAGCCTAAATCTAATATGTGACATCAACAAAATCTGCTGGAGAGACAGGTTTGTCTCCCAGAGGCTGCCCCATCTCTGGAATAGACTTCCCATACATGTCAAACAAAATACTTTACTGACCTTCTTCAAGCACAACCCTGATGAGAGGATGGGAAACCACAAATTTGTCCCAGGGGTTCCACCTGTGTCCCTCATTGACAGGGACGACTAGTGCTGACAGAGGTTTCTTTTTTGGGGATAAACTCTTGGCTAGGCTTAAGGACCCCAGGGCCATTAGCCTAGTAACCTCCTATGATCCTATAAACATTTTTTGCATTTCTGCACCTCTATAAAATTAACCTTAACTGTTAAACTTTATACATTTACTCTCATGACCCTCAGGTTCTAACATACTGTTTTCTGAGTGAAACTCCACCCACTGTCATACCACATTATTTCTTTAGCTGACGTCATTTAACTTTTTAGTGCTACTGAATGCTGCAATAATTTATCATTACTGTCTACAATTTTCTTGGATAAATAGTAAGAAGTGTAACTGCATAAACCATTACTAAGAATATTATATTGATCTTTACTATACTGTTTTATGGCATACCATACTGTCTTTAGATTAGCTTGCTGACTGGCTGTAATCTGATCTGGTGTGCTTGATAAACTGCAGTTTCTGTATGAAATATATACAGTCATAAACCATTTACATAGACAAATTTATTACTAGATTTGAACTAATCTGATTCTGGAAGTTTAGTCAGGCACGTGATGTTTCTTCATCTGGAAGTTTGCTATTATTTTCCTTATACAAGTACATGACGTTTCTTTATACAGTATGTGTGATGCCCCACCACTGTGACCAGTAATCAAGGAGCCTTAATCCTCACCACTGGCACCAGTGGAGGATGTACATTGGGAGGATGACAAGGTACACACACAGTATTTCCAGATGCAGCTCTCTGCATTAAGTGCAATTTCCCTTAAGAGCACACATAGACCACAGTCAATCCAGGGCTGGTTTCTGCCTCTTTATCCAGATCCCCAATAAGACTCCCCACTGGCACAGCTATAGAGTTCATATTTCAGCTGAGTGACCAAGCCAAGACCTACAGCACCCTCTCTCTCCAACAAGTGCTTCGTGCCCCTGCCCAAGTAGCTGACACACACACTCTTTGAGGTTTGATTTACACACACACACACACACACACACACACACACACACACACACACACACACACACACACACACACACACACACACACATACACATACATCTAGGAAACAATGGCACAGGTTAGCTATGACCCCTTCTGCCTAGACTATAATGTAGTTTCCCCTGCCACCAGCCACTCCTTATCAGCTAATTTAAGGGCCTTAACAAAGGATGTCTGGTCTTAGTTTGTAATGTTACTGTTAATACAGATGGTAGTTTGATCAAGAGCAATACTATTAGGAGTGGCCCACACAGTGTCACCAAATAAATATGCAAGTACTCTCAGAACTTAAATATTTCTAGACAGATCAACCATAATAAAACGGTTAAAAATATTTAATAATAAATATTAAAAGAACAAGACAATACTCAGTATATATTTACAGTGACATCAGAGTTCAAAATCACAGGAAATATTTAAAACAACATTGCAGGACGGTCTCAAATAAATAAATAAACATATCTAGGCTAAGCTTTGCTATATTTCTGACTATATCTAAGGGAATTACTATAACCTAGAAACTTACTTAAGAGCAAGGCAGAGGTGTGGTGAATAGATCTTGATGTTGTCAGGTCAAAGCCAGAATACAGAATGCTCTCTCTCTCTCTCTCTCTCTCAGAGAGTTCTCAAATTAATATCTCAAATATTACTGCTGGGATAGCTTGTAGAATTACATGATTTCTTATCATCTGACTCTATCACAGGTAAAGCCCCCACTGCTGAAAGTTAGCTGTATTTAGCATCCACCTGTGAAAATACATAGACAAGGACTTTTCTTGAGATCTTTGCAGATCCTGGAAGTCATAAAACAATAAAACACTTGCAAGACAATACAGACAACTTCTCAGCACAGACATTGTGTCTGTTGTTGCATTAAAAGTGAAAGATAACATCTTTTTTATGGTTATAAAAACATTTTTTTTTTGTTTTTTATGGTTATAAAGTAATTTAATTTCAGCTATTTTTCAGAAGTTTTGCAAATTAATGTTTTGTATTCCAGTTTCCCTTGTTAAAATATATACATTTAAACAGTTACAATAGTGTATGTATATTTCTGTTCTATTCCAGTATGGTGCACTGTAGATACATTTCAAACAGCACTTTGTAAAATAACACTTCAGCATATGTGTCTGTACAAATCTAGTTTGATATATACATGACATACAGTTCTAATACATTTGTAACACAAGCATCTTACATGAAGCATGTTGATATTTACAAATGACACATAGAGAGAGCCTTACAAGACTATCTGCAAATATATAGAGTTGCCTTAATTTTGACCTGTTAATAACAGCCTGCATTTAAATTGGAACCTGTGCACTGAGAGAGAGCCTTACAAGACTATCTGCAAATATATAGAGCTGAGTATATTTTTCTGTATTATTCTGTATTATAGAGCTAAATTGTTGCTTAGATATCTGTTGTCTTACTGTTCTGCAAATATACAGAGATCAGTATATATTTTTCTGGTTTTCTAATTTGCACTGTGATTCCTCACATCTCTGTTGAAACTGTCTTCCCCCCCCCCCCCCCTGTTCTTGGTTGTAGTTTAAATTTGGTGGCTTTTGCTGTGTCCAGCCCACTGTAGATTTGATCTAGGACACTCCCCCAGTCCCATCTCTTTACCGCATTCTACCTAATAAACCCTTTCTGCACTTGCTTTTAGTCCTTTTTAATTTAATTACATTTTTTCAAACTGTGTGTGGACTAATATTGCTACATACTCAAGTGTGCCAGCTTGCACTGCATGTGAATTGTTTTTACTACTGTTTTTGCTACTTTTCTGAAAAAAAAAATTGTAAGCCTGTTTCCTACCTTTCCTGTAATTAGTGTTCCAGATACAGATTTGCTGTATCCAGGACTGTTTGTAAGCTTCTGAGCCCCCCAAGCCTTTCTGTGTTGGAGGGAAGCCTTCTAGCTTATCAGTGGGAGTGGTAAGCATTAGTTAACCTGTGTACCACATAAGGAGTGGTTCTGGCCCAGAATTTGTAGTTATTGGCCATTTGGGCGGTCTTCCATCTCTCTCAACTTTCTGATTTGAAGGCCTGCATTTGCACTTGTTTCTGTCCTGTAACTCCTGGGCCCATCTCATTTGCTCACTCAAAAAAAAAATGTTATCTGCTTTTACTGTATTTGTGTTTCTTCCTACTTTATTTTGCTTTTGCGTCATCTTAATAGTACTCAATTGTATTTATTACTGCTTGGTGTAACTCATTCTAAGCCTTTTAGTTTAAGCACTTGGGCTTCAGACCAGTTGTTTTACATTAAGAAGGTTTGTGGTCTGCACTGTAGTGGCAGAACGGGTAGCTTACATCCTTCTAGGTTGGGAACTGCTGATTGAGGGCTCAGTGTCTGTTATTCTAAAAGTGTATTAATTCTGGTTTAAGCACTTGGGCTTCAGGCCAGTTATTTTACATTAAGAGGGTTCGTGGTCTGCACTCTTGTGGGAGGAGAGGCTGGACTCTGCCCTTCTGAGCTGGGAATTTCTGGTTAAAGGCTTATAGTGCCTGCATATTTGAACTGCTTCTTACTGAAATTGGTACACCTTGTTTGCTGTAGCATAGACTAGATCCAGGCCTGCTGAATCTAGCTTTGTTTGTATAACTTGAGCACTAATCCAGGCATTCTTTAAAGTATTCAATTGCATTTATTACTGCTTGGTAGTAACTTGATTAAAGTGTAGCTATCATTCTAAGTCTTTTGGATTAAGCACTTGGGCTTCAGACCAGTTGTTTTACATTAGGAAGGTTTGTGGCCTGCACTGTGGTGGCAGGACAGGTAGCTTACATCCTTCTAAGTTGGGAACTACTGATTGAGGGCTCAGTGTCTGTTATTCTAAAAGTGTATTAGTTCTGGTTTAAGCACTTGGGCTTCAGGCCAGTTATTTTACATTAAGAAGGTTCGTGGTCTGCACTCTTGTGGGAGGAGAGGCTGGACTCTGCCCTTCTGAGCTGGGAATTTCTGGTTAAAGGCTTATAGTGCCTGCATATTTGAACAGTTTCTTACTGAAATTGGTACACCTTGCTTGCTGTAGCATAGACTAGATCCAGGCCTGCTGAATCTAGCTTTGTTTGTATGCTTGTAGTTTGTTTGCTTGTTATTTCCCTGAAACGCTAATTCCACCTAAAACGTGGCTTTTCAGCACTTCTGTGGATCCCTAGTGATATCTGCATTGCTTACTGTACTTATTTCCTTGTTTCACTTGAAAGAAAGTTACTGTTTGTCATTTTTTGCATTTAAGTTACCTGTAACACATTGCGGTTAAGTTACCTGGTACTTGCTCACTAAAGCAATTATATAAGTCAGCACTAAAAAAATAAAAGCACTACACCCTCACAAACTCCCCTTGAGTACCTTGTTCCCCATTGGCCCTTTTTTCAATTATAAAGGAATTCCCAATACTATTCTAGCAGGGTGGAACAGTGGTGCAGCAGTTAACGTTGTCGCCTCACAGCAAGAGGTTCTCCGGTTCGATTCTCGGCTGGGGTGCCTTCTGTGTGGAGTTTGTATGTTCTCCCTGTGTTCGCGTGGGTTTCCTCCAGGTACTCCGGTTTCCTCCCACATTCCAAAGACATGCATCTGGAGCATTTCTCCCTGGGCTTCCACTGAAAACAGGCTCTGTGGAACCTAGTCAGACATTCCCAGTCAACAAATGTTAAATAAAATAAAATAAATAAATAAAATGTCCAAAGGTCAGTTGTCAATCTCCTCTCCGGTCCAGCTGGTGAATCTGGGAATCTTGAGGCAATGTTACAACTGCCTCATGTACACAGACAGCCCTCTCCTCCTCCCAACAAATTCCAACACGCGTGAGAGATGCAACCATATAGCCAAACTGGAGGCTAAGCTCTCTCAACTCAGTACTGGTGTAACCAGTCAGGAGGAGAAGGAAACCACACTCACTACGATTCCAGTCTCACATAGACCTACCACAACACCAAACCAAACACATAAACACACAAAAACATACTCAGAGGCTCTAAATAAAAATCTGCCTAAGCAGCGGAGACCTCCAAAGCAGACACCCAAGCAACCGCTACCCCAAAACAAAACACGTGCAACACATAGCTCACAAAGCCAGTGTGCTGAACAGTCACAGCCCTTAAGGCTAAATAACACACCTGATACACTTGTAATAGGTGACTCTATCATCAGGCACACTGACGTCCCACTCACCAGGCTGAACAAGGAGAAGGTCACGGTGAGCTGCCTGACGGGCGCTAGGATCCGCCACATAACCCAAGCACTCAGGTCACTCCAAGGCAAGTACAAATATGACTCAGTCATTGTCCATGCAGGTGTGAATGACCTGAGACGTACCTCCCTGGACTACATGAAAAGAGACATAGAGGAGCTTTCTGAGCATGTAGCCCTGGCCGGTATGACCCTGACCTTGAGTAGCATCTTACACTCACCAAGAATGATGCCACAATATGAAGACAAGATGATCAATTTCAACAATTGGCTTAAGTATTGGTGTCATTCAAAGGGGATCCAATGCCTGTCAGCCTGGGATGACATGCACAACAAGCCACGATGCTTCGCTAGGGACGGCTTGCACCTGTCACCCCTGGGCTCTCGGATATTGGCAAAGGCTCTTGCCACCCCCATAGTGCCTTTTTTAGGCAAGGCTCAAAAGACAAACCCACCTCCATAGGTATCACAAGGGATAAGAAACTAAGAGTAATGCTACTCAATGCCAGAAGTCTAAACCTCAAGATGCACACACTCAAAACTCTCCTTAGCATGGAGAACATCGATATCTGTGCAGTAACAGAAACCTGGTTCAAGGCTCCTGAGAGTGCCCCATCACTACCAGGTTATACCTCATACCATGTTTTTCGGCCCCAAAACTTGGACCGAACCACAAAAGGAGGGGGAGTATCAATATTCGTCAAAGATACCCACACCTTCAGGTTGGTGGCACAGCACGAAGCATCAGAGATTATCCATGTGCAACTAACAGTGGGTTAAACTGCCTTCCAGTATATAGCCTGCTACAGACCACCCTCCCAAACCCAGGAACTCAACTCGGCCTTCCTGAGAACACTGGAAAATATGAAGGTCTCTCCAAACACCATTATATTGGGTGACTTCAACTACCCAAACATAGACTGGGAGCATTACTCTAGCTCCAATACCCTAGCCCAAAGGTTCCTAGAATTTATAAACTCAAATGTTATGGAACAACTTGTTACCACTCCCACAAGAGGGGAAAACATACTGGACCTGATCATCACCAACATGGGGACTCTATTCTCCAGACCAGAAGTGTATCCCTCACTGGTAAGATCAGACCATAAACTAATCTCACTAGATATTCAAATCCCGACCCCAGCCCCTGATCAGAAAACCACAGTGAAAAACTTCTCTAAAGCAAATTTCACACTCCTCAAAACCGAGGTGGAGTCCTTCAAAGCCCCCGGGCCTGTGGAAAATACGGCCCAGACCGCAGAATCCTTTATAAACGCATTCTATGAGCACCTTCAGGAATGCATGGATCATGCAATCCCAAACAAAACCAAGACCCAATCCTCCAAAGGCAGGCGTCCTGTCTGGTGGACCCCAGCCATAAACAAACTATACAATAGAAGGAGGAAGCTACTACATGATAGAGCAAAATCCCAAAAAGGGAAGGCATCTCTGATCAGTATTAGCAAAAAACTACGGGCACTCATAAAATCGTCTAAGGCCAGCTTCGAGAGAAAAATTGCACAGGACACTAAGGATAATCACAAGGCTTTCTTTAGTTATGTTAGGAACCTGGGTGGGAATTCCCAGATATGCTCAGAATTAGTCCAAAGTGACAGAAAATACACTGAACCCACAGACATTGCCAACATCCTAGCTGACAGGTTCAGCGCAAACTTCTCCCCCCTCTCCCCACCAAAAGGGCAAATATCTATCCCAGCAGAGTGCTGCCCCCTGACATCTCAGATGCTCAGGTAAGAGCCACCCTCTCCAAAGCAAAAAACACAGCATCAATGGGACCAGACAGTGTCACGGGATATGTCCTACATGAACTCCAAGAAGAACTAAACCCAAACATAAAGCTACTGTTCAATCTCAGCCTCACTACAGGATATGTACCCAAAGAGTGGCGTGCAGCAACAGTGGTCCCTCTCCACAAAGGTGGTGCCTCAACGGATCTTGGAAACTATCGCCCCATAAGCCTGACTAGCTTGGTCTGCAAAGCTATGGAAAGGATCATCATGGACCTCATAAATAAAGATATTGGGGACCTACAGACACTGGATCCTACCCAGTTCGGCTTTGTTAAGGGCAGATCCTGCCTCTTAAACCTGGTCGATTTCTTTGAAAAAGTCACCAAGGCCATTGACGAGGGGAAGGTGGTCCACACAGCCTACCTGGACCTCGCAAAAGCCTTTGATACAATACCCCACTTGGGCATTATAGATAAGCTCACCAGCTTAAATATAAACCCCTATGTCACTAGATGGGTTGCAAAATGGCTCAAGGACAGAACCCACATGGTTAGAATTGCTAGAGTCATGTCAGACTCCAAACCAGTTACAAGTGGCGTCTCACAAGGCTCAGTCCTGGGACCTGTCTTGTTCGGTATATATTTCTCAGAGGTACAGGCCAACACGGAAGGACTGTGGCTGACCAAGTTTGCAGATGACTGCAAACTGGGCGCTATAATCGACTCTCCAGCCAACACAAGCATCCTACAAAAGGGCCTCATAGAAACAGACAACTGGTGCCAGAGCCATGGCCTCAAGCTAAACGCCAAAAAGTGTATAGTCATCCCCTTCAGCAAAAACAAAGTGCCCACAAATTACCACATAGATGGTAATCCATTAAGTACGGAAGAAGTAATTAGGGACCTGGGGACCCAAGTTGATAGCAATCTCTCATTCGACAACCACGTGGCCAAAGTGGTTTGAAAAACATTTTATATAGCCCACCTAATCATGAAGGGATTCACATCTAGATCAGGGGAGGTCATCGTGCCTCTTTACTCATCCCTCATCAGGCCCATAATTGAGTACAATGCCCCTTTTGGGATGTACCTTACCAGACACCTGCAGCAACTGGAAAGACCCCAAAAGTACCTCACCAAGAGGATCAAAGGGCTCAAACAGATGCCATATGCTGCCCGGTTAAAGAAACTCCAGCTCTACTCAGTGGCATACCGCCTGCTCAGAGGCGATCTGTGCCTGACGTATAAAGCCATTTCCAACCCGGAATTAATGAACATGCTGCACCTCAGAAAATCCAAATCCCATTGAGCTACGCACTCGAGAGGCTTGAACCTCAGCACTGAAATAAATAGGACATGCTGGAGGGACAGATTCATAACCCAGAGGCTCCCTTCACTCTGGAATAAAATCCCAGTCCTGGTTAGGCAGAGTCCCTCATTAACTCTCTTCAAGAGGAATCTTGATGAGTGGATGGGAGATTGTAGATTTACTCTGGGTATCACTTCTGTGTCACTGTTAGACAGAGGCACAGTATACTAACCTCGAACAAGGGCATAGCAAAATTCATTTTAAAATGGGTGGCGAAAGCCAAACACACTCTGGCTGGGCTTATAAATGCCCTAGGGCAGATAGCCTAGTATGAATCTATGAACCTATGAACCTAAGACAATGCAGACAACTTCTCAACACAGACATTGTGTCTGTTGCTGCATTAAAAGTGAAAGATAACATCTTTTTTATGGTTATAAAAAAATATTTTTTTTGTTTTTTATGGTTATAAAGTAATTTAATTTCAGCTATTTTTCAGAAGTTTTGCAAATTAATGTTTTGTATTCCAGTTTCCCCTATTAAAATATATACATTTAAACAGTTACAATAGTGTATATATATTTCTGTTCTAGTCCAGTAGGGCGCACTGTAGATCCATTTCAAACAGCACTTTGTAAAATAACACTTCAGCATATGTGTCTGTACAAATCTAGTTTGATATATACATGACATACAGTTCTATACATTTGTAACACAAGCATCTTACATGAAGCATGTTGATATTCACAAATGACATATAACCATTTACAAAATTCCAAACAGCTGTGCTGGCAGTATTTCCCCCTTGTCACACTTCTATGTAAATCATGTTACTATTCACAAATGACATATAATTATTCACAAAATTCCAGCTAGCTGTGCTGGCAGTATCTCCTTTGTCACATTTTTCCCCCAATGGAAACTCAAGCTAGTTTTTCAAGTGACCCTTGAAAAACATTGCTTGACAGGGATGAATCTATCTGGGAATACCTTACCCCATTCCCTGTCTTGAGATTCCAGCTGCCTTGGCATTGCTGACCCCAATACAGTGCTGAAATGTCCTATCATATGCCTGCAACCCAAGGCTCCATCATAGCAACTTGGGATTTTGCTGGCTGGCTCCCTGTAGCCATAGAACCCCCATCCAAATCCTCCTGCCTTCTACTGCAAATACTTAGCACCAGGGCCTTCCTGTCATGGTAAGGTTTTATCATGCTACAATGGTATCATTTGTGGCCCTGCCTCCTGCCTAGCAGTTCTACCATGTAGCTAACATCACAGACCTTCCTTACCACCTCGAAGGGTCCGCCCAAGCTGCCTGCAGGTTGTTGTGTCTGACAGAAATAAGAACAATAACCTGCTGCCCTACAGCATACTCTCTACCTAGAGCATTCCTATTGTGCTTCTATCAGGTCCTTCTGGGCCAAGCCCATGAGCTCCTTGAGCCTTGTCCTGAGGTTTAGGACATATGCCACAACAAACTCCTTGTGGGATTCACACTCGCCCTCCCACTCATCACAAATCAAATCTAAAGGTCCCCTCATGCTATGATCATACAGTAACTCAAAGGGTGAAAAAACTGTGGATTCCTGGGGCACCTCTCAGTAAGCAACCAACAGATGGGACAAATATTTGTCTCACTCTCTCTTAAACTGGTCTGCAAAAGGCCATAGCATGGCCTTTAGTGTAGAGTTTAATCTCTCCATCAGACCATTAGTCTGGGGATGGTGGGGGTGGTCTTTAGGTCCTTCACCCCACAGTGCTTCCACAGGCAAGCCAGCAGGTCTGACATGGAATTGGCACCTCTGTAAGTCAGTATTTCTTTTGGGAAACCTACCCAGTTGAAAATCTCTAACAATGCATTTGCCACCTTTCCTGCCTTGATGGAGGACACAGCCATCACCTCAGGATATCTAGTAGCATAATCTACTACCACTAGGATATACATCTTCCTTGTGAAACCAGGGGTACTCAGAGGCCCCACAATATCCATAGCTACCCTCTGAAACTGCTCCTTAGTCACAGGCAAAGGCATCAAAGGTGCCTTGACCTTGTCTCCTCCCTTGTCTACTTTTTGGCACTCCTCACAGGTCCTGCAGTACCCTGTTACATCTCTGGAAATCCCAGGCCAATAAAAGTTCTGCATAACATGTCTTTTTGTACACTTTATGCCCATATGACCTGCAAAGGGAATATCATGAGCTATGGCTAGAAGTGCCAGATGGAAGGCTCTGGGCATTACCAACTGCTACATTCTCTTACCCTCTAGCCCTCCCTCAGGGGTCCACTCTCTATGCACTAACCTTTTGTCCCAGTATACAGATTCCCCTTTTCCTTGACAATCAGGTGCCTCACTGGCTACTTCCCTCAGGCCTTGTAATGTAGGCTCTGAGAGCTGAGCCTGTCTCAACTCTCTCTTGGTAACCCTTCCCAGCTCCCCGTTCACAGGAAGTCTGGTATTCTCTGACAGCAGTGCCTCGCTGTCAGCCTGGGTACTACTACTACTCACCTCTGCTCTTGCAGTCACTCTGTCCAAGGGAACATCAGTACCCACAAGCAGCTGTGGCTCACCTTCAGTCTCACTGCTGCAGTGTAGCTCCCTCTTTGAAGTAGCCACCTCACCAGTCAAGTCACTTCAAGTATGCGGTCTGTCTGGGTCCCCCCAGGCTATAAGACCCACATATTTGTCTTCAAGCCTGACTGTGTGTAACTGCATGCACACAAGGTACTGCATTATCAAAATCATTCCCTTTCAGGACATCAGCAAGGATATCCTGAGACACATCTACTTACTTGCTTCCTTTTCCACCCTCCCAGTCAAGGTGAACCCTAACCAAAAGTATTTGGAATGGAGTCCCTCCTAAAGCTCTGGCTGGAGTAGACTGCCCAAGCAAGTAGTGCTCCTCTTTAACCATTTCAGGCTTCACAATGGTTAGGTCAGAGGCTGTGTTTCTCTTAGCAGTGGCCTGTTTCCCATCTGCTAAGATAGGATATAACCTCTTGTGTAGTTTGCTACTTTTGTTGTCTCCAGACAACTTATTGTTGGCATTCTGTCATTCCCACTTACTGGTTCTCTCACCTTTTGTTCCCCAACTTGCTTCTGTGGACATCTATATGCTACATGGCCCCACTGGTTGCATTTACAACATTTAACCCCTGATCCTGGCCATGTACCTGAAATAGTGGCTTCCCCTGTTACTGGTGGACTCTATTGAGGCAGTTTAGGCTGCCCACCATGGCCTGCCTTAGACCCATGTGCAGCATTGGGTATCCCTTACTTGTGCTGTGATGCCCTGCTTGAAATTATATGTCTCCCTTTTTTTCCCCAACTCATCTGTGGTCCTGCATTCCCTATATGCCAACCAGATTCTCATGTCCTCAGGCAAAGTGCTAAGGGCTTACGTTTTAAATACAAATGTTCAGAATGTAATAAATTCTACTTTACATGTAATTCAAAGTACAGAATTAGGCTGCAGTATTGCACATACAGACATCAACACAGTCAACGTACTTAACATGCAGGCACTGTCTACTGTGACTTAACTCTGTATTTTGAATTACATTACTGATAGAAGCTGACACCTTCTGCAACTTTGTTGCAGTCTGCTTCTGTGATTTAACCCTTTTGCATCTAGAAATATTTAACATTCCTGAACTAATAGCCTTTAACTTTAAAAGAACATTTTTGGAACTCTGTTTTTTTAGACTGCTTTACCCATTTTTAAATTTAAACCATACATTTACTGGTGTCTTAACTGTAGACATATTACTTGACATGTTTATACAAAAGGCATGCAAATTACTTTTACTGATGAATTTAAATTGTCTGAGCTGTTAGCTAAAAAGTACATATAAAGTCTTACATAACATTATGATTCTGGAAGAATGTGTCCTGTTGTCTGCAGCTTTTTAAACTTTCTCTTACTTGTTGTGTGATGTCACTCTGGAAACTTGAAATTTTATGGAGATGGTGAAGTAGCTGTTAACTGGATAATAATGTCTTTTTATTTTGTGAAGGAACACTCCCAAAGGTTGTAGATTTTCTGAAGTACTGCTGGTATGTTAAAGTTCTTTCAGGCTTTTTCTGAAGTAAATCCTGGTGCTCTGAAAATTTTCTAACAGCTGCAATTACTGTATGTGCAGGTCATCTGCTCTGGCTGTTTTCTGTATGAAGTTTACATATGGAATAGTAGTGTTGTCTTACTGAAAGGTCTGCTCTGTAAGATACACTGTAGCGCTGTCAGCTGTGGCCTTATTCTGTATGGAGTTCACAGTCTTTCATTATGGAATAACACTGGTGTGCTGTTGAAAAGTCTGTTATGAAACTTCTGCTGTAGTAAGCTGGCTGCTGCACTATACTTGAAAGGGTTACTCACTACAGCTGCGTCTGTTGAAGTTTGAAGAAATGTCAAATGAACACTGATCTAACTGCTGATAATGCCGCTTTGAAAGGAACACTGCTCTTCTGTAGATGTCTCTGTAGAACACATATAGTCTGCCTGCTGATGGAAGGTTGCTTTGGGGTTCTGGGACCTACTTTTGCTGCTTTTTACCCCATTCATAGTGGCTCGCCATTGAAATAATTGATAAGACTATAGTATAATGGAATTAACTGGAAACAACTGAATGAGACTGGAGTGAAAGTCTTTATCTATTAATTACCCAAATTTGTGCTGAGCAGGTGCCAGTCTCTCCTTTACGGGCCACGTCTTTTCTACTTTTCAGAATGAATTCTGCAAACAATGTATGTTCCTACCATATGGAAAAATCTCACACATCATGCCACTCCACAAAGGTGACCTCTCTCCCCTATCAAAAATTCTGGAAAAATGCATCCACTGTCAGCTACTTGATTACCTACTTCCTAACAACATGCTATCCAACTCTCAGCATGGATTCAGACCCAAAGACAGCACCACTACTGCTCTGATCAGTTTCACCAATGCAGTAAACCTCCTTAAAACAAAGGCCTTCTAGTCTTGTTAGCCTTTCTAGACATGTCAAAAGCTTTTGACACTGTCTGCCATCAAAAACTCATAAAAAGACTTGCCTCATGCAACTTAAGTTCCTCACCCCTTCACTGGTTTCACAGATACCTCTCCAATAGACAACAAGCCACCAAATGAAACAAACAGCTCTCTCCCCTTCAGCCTGTCTCTGTAGGATTCCCACAAGGTTCCATTTTAGGACCCCTTCTTTTCACCATTTTCACCAATAATCTCCTCACTGTCACCAAACATGCCATCTTAGTCGAGTCTGCAGATGATGCCACCCTCATCTCCCTGTTCCTACCATCCTCAAACTTCAGGATAAAACACAAACTTATCCTCAACTCCCCAAAAAATAACCTCATGGTCTTCACCAGAAACAGGTCTAGTAACAGTAAACCTCCGCTCACCATCTATTCCTCCAACCAAACTGCAATCAAACACTTAGAAGAGACCAAACTTCTTGGCGTCATCATCTACAATCAGCTAAAACTTGACAAACACATAGCAATGACTATAAAAAAGTCCATATAAAATTAGGTCAACTCTATAGAGCTAAACCCTATCTTACCAGCACCTCCAGACTACCCACCACCAGGTCATTCCTTCTCTCCACCCTTCTCTACTCCTCACAAATCTTCACCAACTTACGTAAAACTGATCTAAATCTTCTAGTCATGCTATAATAAAATAACCAAATTTGCTGCCAACATATCCTATAGGGATCACCACTGCCTAGCTCTAAAAAAACTCAACTGGATGGAGCTACCCAATCTACTTCAACTCAACCAACTCACCGTTACACATACAATTATAACCAAACTGATCAAAAAGACTTACTTCAAGCTAACACCAACATCGGAGATCTACGATCTTCTGACAAACTTCTGCTAAAACTAATCAAATCCCTGAACAGTTTTGGAGACTCACTGTACTCCAACAAAATATCCAAGTCTTGGAACCTATTACCTCAGCACATCCTCATTTAAAACAACACCTCCAAATTCAAGCAGAGCCTTAGGAAACATCTTTCCAATCACTGGCTCTGTCCTTGCTCCAACCCTGACTAGATTTTCTATATTACTTTGCCTGCTTGGTTTATGGGTCTACCATTATGACGTGCCTACTAGTACAGTCTACCAGATTCTGTATACACTCCCACCTAATACTGCTGATAAGAAGCTCGTGCCTTACTCTATTCAACATCTGCATATATATATACTACACTTATTGTACTGCCAGTCCCCAGCTAGTTGTTTGTGTTACCGCTGTATTATTTTTGCAATTTGTTAAGCTATTTTTTTTGCGTTATTCTTTAGAAATGTAAAACTGTTGCTGTTGTATGGAGCTTTTCTCCCCAGGCCTCTGCTGAAAATGGGCTTCCAACTCAGCCAGACACTTACCCGGTAACCAAATGTAAAATAAAATAAATAAATAAAACAAATAAATATTAACAATATCCAAATACTCAAACACTGTCTTCAATTGCAGTCTGTAGAAATTCTGGAGTGCTGGCTAACAGGAACAGTGCTGATAAATATATTCAAAGTTTCTACAGGTCTATTCTGATTCTCCTGAATAATATCAAGTGAAACAGACTTTTCCTCCTGAATAGTATGACTATTTGACCTGATTTTTGTACTCAGGCTCAAGTGTCTGTATTGCAAAAGACCCTTTTGCATATCAGCCTAAAAGATAACTTACTTTCTGAAATGTTGGATATTTAATATTTAATCTTTTCTTTAAGTCAGTCCAAACTAACTAAGTGACTTCACTGACTGCATCTGAAGTATATTCTCATAATACCAAAAACTCTGTAATGTTTTACACTCCTCTTTAGCCTTGGTATCCCAAGCCTTGTCTTGCATGTGCCTGATCTCTCATTCCATTGTAAGTACATCTTTCTCTTGAAAAAGGAACATTCTGTATTTCTGCACATCTCATACGTTATCTTTCCTTTCTAGTGAACTGTCTTTTCCCTGAAACTAAATGCATATATGAAAACACAAGTCTGACTATATTTTCAGGCCTATTATTCTACTTTAATGTGTTATAGTGAATTCACTAAAAATACCCTCACTCAAACGGGTCTACATTATAACAGCGAAACTGCAGTTACGCGAATATGGAAACGACACATATTGAGCGAACTGCAAAAACACCAAACGTCCTGAAGTGCGAAATTCAAAATGTCGAATCGGCATAGTTGGCCAACCCCACCGCCCACTACGTACTACCTACCCAAACAAAATAAATAATCCACATACATGCACTTAACAAAATCCTACTTCTAACCCTAAACTAAAGCTTACTATGCATGCACTTACCTTAACCCGCACCCTAACCCTAAGGTCTGTAACTATTGCACACTTATGTTAAGGAGCTACACCCAAACAAAATAAATAATCTACATACATACAATTAACAAAACCCTACTTCTAACCCTAAACTAAAGCTTACATATTTTACTATGTATGCACTTACCTTAACCCACAGCCTAAACTTAAGGTCCGTAACTATTGCACACTTACCTTAAACAGCTATACCGGAAAAGGGCCAACTATGACGATTCGACATTTCGAATTTTGCACTTCAGGATGTTCGGTGATTTTGCAGTTCGCTCAATATGTGTCGACG